>NW_028261383.1:35551440-35851440 GCF_051295495.1 Thamnophis sirtalis
TTTCTTCCATGCCTTCCAAACCTTTGTTTAAAAGTCCTTTGAAAATTTGTTTCAAAATGTTCCCAAATGCTAGTAGGTGATTTGAGCAGTTTCGTTGTGCTTGGTTATATAGTAATACAGTATTGTAAGTAATTGCATTGTTGTATTAACCACATACAAACATCATCAGTGCTTAAAACTTGCCTAAAAGAACAAGTTATTATTTCAAAGCAAAATTCAATGAAATAGACTTCCAAATGGATGATTTAAAATTACCTAGGCTCATACAAAGCACCTCTTTTTGAATTGTTGAAATAGCCCTCTCGTGTCATTTGCAAAGCTTATGTGGTTATTTTAGAAGTAGCTGACTTTGCATGCATGTGTGTGCACATCCCTTCTATTAAACTTTCAAATAGTTTTGACCAGAACGTAATGCTTAGACGTTGATTCATCAACAACATAATCTCCATTCAACTCCACGAAGAATGGAAACCAAACTATCTGGTGAGAGAAAGTGTTCCTATCATTAAAACATGCTAGGCAGCACAATAAGAGTGACCCTGTAGAAAATTTCCCCAGAGCTAAGCATTTAATTTTGTTTTACATCACCTCCTCCTCGGGGTCACTTCCTCTCTGACTAGTCTTTCTAGGTGTACTGAACAGTCTCAGCAAGTGACATCCGGCTGTGGCTGGCTTCTGAAGCTAAGCATGGTCTCCTCTGGTGGTACAGGCATTGAGAGATCCTGGTTCTTAGTATGCCGTCAGCCACACAAGGTCACTTAGTATCTATGGCCAGACGTGCTCTCTCACTCCAGATTACCTCCTGGAGCTTTTGTGAGAAAAAACAGGAGGGAGGGGATGCAGTAAGCTGACTCTAAGAACCAGGCACTACTTTATGTATACACGATATCAACATAAGTCTTTGAAAGGCATGTGAGACCAGGACAAGTAATGTGGGAGACTAAGGTTAAGTATGTCTGTTTGGCCATGCTTTTTCTTGCCTCTGAAATCTGCAGAATATACACCCATCAGTCTGGCCAAGCTAAAGGAATGCTTGTAGCTAACTTTTTTACCAAGAACCAGCCTTATAATGGAAGCAGGGACTGAACTTTACATATGGAGTAGCTGCTACCGCTTCATAATTGCAACACTGTGTCGTGTTGTTATGGTTCCCAATGCCTGTGTCTCTGCATGATTTCCGAGAATGGGCGCAAGGCAGCCAGTCACAGCAGTGCCGCTGTGTGCGTGTTTAGGGAGATTTGTGCTGGCAGCAAAATGATTAAAGGGAACCAGCGATTGGGCATTTCCCACCCCAAATTGCCCGTTTCTACAATATTCCTTTCCTTTGGGAGGTAGAAAACGGTTTTAAAGACAGGATAATTTTTCTACTTCCCCTCCCTCTGTGGTCTTCCCTCAGTCACGGCTTGATGACATGAAATGTGGGATTCCGTCCTCTACCAAATGTTGGGGTGGGGTAATGTGGGGAAGGGAGGGTGCTGTTTTTCGATTGGCTCAGGCATGTTGTCATCAGAGATTCTTTGGCTGACTTGCCATCTGCATCGGCTGACTTGCCATCTGCATCGGCTGTGAATTCTTTTCTCTGGCGCAGACCTTGTTCCTCGGGATTGCATCATCCCTGGGAGAGCAGCCAGGGTCCGGAGCACTGTACAAAGGCTCCACGAAGCAGATGCGGCCTGTTCTGTCGCTGAAGCAGGTCCTCCCCCTTCCTGCTCCTCCTTCCCACAGGACTTCGGAAAGAGACCTCACTCTGAGAGACTCTCAAGTGGGTCAGATGCTCTTTGGACTTCAAATCCCAGCTGCTTCCTGTACACCTGGCTGATGCAATGTCTGCCTTTGAAATCCCTGCTGGAATTTATTCCGGAGCTGTTTTGTTTGCCTTTTCTGGGAGTGGCCAAGCAACCAGTATGCCTGTCACATGATGTCCTTGAATATGAAAAATCCAAAGCCAGACTAATAGATGTAGAGCCTTTTCCTTTCCCATCCAGCAACCAGTCAGTCCTGTAGAGGACATAGAATATGTGTCTACATTATGGTTGGTGGCATTGTATCTAATAATATGCTACGTCCACTACGTCTTGTGCTAATAAGAACTTGGCTTTCAGTCAGGGCTTACTGCAGCATTTCCGTACAGCCCAGGCTGTTGCATGGTTTTTATCTCAAATTCATTTTATGTTGCTGATTTTTAAGGAATTCATATTTGCAAAAGTAATAGTAAAGCAGGGACCTACATTTCTTGCTTTTAGCCTCATGCATTTTTCTCTGTAGTAGAATGTATTATACAAAAAGCAACATATTTCAGTGTTTTCAATCATATTTGGATTTTAAAAAAGAACTTCAAAATAATTGTGATGTTACTCAATAATAATTTGTGACTTTTATTCCTTGGGAAAATTAGTTGTAATATTGCCAGACAAAATGGACAAATTGCTGACTCCTGATGCCAGCCAAACTACATGGTCCATTACTTAAAATCCAGGGGTTAATGAAAACCTTTTATTTGTTTATCTAATTTTTTTAACCTAAAAGATTAAAACACAGGAATTTTTACAATTTAACCATTACAGTTTTCATTTTATAAATGGCACAAACATGCAGAATCTATAAATATTTTAACATTATACACGAAAAAGCAAAATAAAACACCCAGTAGCTCAACCAATACCATTCTTCGTCGATGTGATTTTTTAAGGAAATTAATTATATTTTTCAGTTCTGATACAATTGGTTAAATTGTAGATGATACTGTAGAAAAAATATAGTACTGTATTCTGTATATTAAGGATGGAGCTCAAATAGGTGAATTAGTTGTGATCCTCAAGCATCCATTTCAGCTCAGTCTTTAATATTTAAGTTGCTCAGTCGTTTTTATAGGTTCTTCTAAACATGGTCTATTTTTTAACCCTAGTTAACCCTAGTTCGTTTCATTCCTTTATTGGCAAGCAATCTTGAATATCTAAACAATTATGAATGAACTGTAAAGCTATGATTGCCAGATATCTACCTCAGACCCATAGTGTCATTGCTCTGTGTATTCCAAATGTCTTCCTAAGTAAGTAAGTTAAGTAAGTTTTGCCCCGTTTTATGATCTTGTCACAGTTATTAAGAAAATCACTGCAGTTGTTAAGTTAGTAACACAGTTGTTAAGTGCATCTGGCTTCCCCTTTGACTTGGCTTGTCAGAAAGTTGCAAAAGTTAGTTGCGTGATCCTGGGACACTGTAACCATCATAAATATAAATATGTATGAGTTGAGTTCCCAAGCATCCAAAAGTTGATCCTGTGACCATGGGGATGTTGCAAAGTTGTAATATGAAAAAATGCTCATAAGTCGATGCCATTGTAATTTCGGTCACTAAACAGTTGTAAGGGCTACCTGTATATGGACTGTTCTTGTTAAAAGCTGATTGAACATGTCTTGGATTTAGTCTGAGCTGTGTCTAAAATTGCTCTAATTTTCATTCTCATTAAATTTAGTGTGTGGGCTGGTGACTTTGGGTCAGTCAGTTTCGCAATCCAACTCACCTAAGGTGGTTGTTGTGAGGACAATAGCAGGAGGAACATTAGGTATGCTTGCAACTTGACTTATGAGCTGCGGTGGCGCAGTGGTTGCAGTACTTCTGCTGATCACCGATTGCCAGCAGTTTGGCAGACCGAATCTCACCAGGCTCAAGGTTGACTCAGCTTTCTGTCCTTCCAAGGTGGGTAAATTGAGGAACCAGATTGTTGGGAGCAATAGGCTGACTCTATAAACCACTTAGAGAGGGCTGGAAAGCACTGTGAAGCAGTATATAAGTGCTATTGCTATTTCTTGTTCTATTCCTGAATAATGAAGGTGGGATACAAATAAATAAATACAATATGGTTTCTCTTGTTTACTGACACAGTATTCATTATTTTGATTTTTTTCTTGCTTCCCCCCCCCCCCAGTCTTGCTGTCTTGTGTGCTTCCATACAATTTTCAGTATCACATTTCAGAAGTGATTTGACAAAAGAATATAAACTTTACGTTCAAATAACTGTTTCTTCTATTGATTTTGCAGAACTATCAGAACTGAAAAAGCTTTTAAGGTATACCTTGTAGAAAATCACTGCTTTATATAACCAGTTATGTTTCTGGTTTTTTTTTCATGATAATTATGCAGAATATGTTTACACAATTATCACTAGACTAAGTTGGACAACTTCTTCAAATGTCTATTCAATTATTGCACAAACTTTTTCAACTTGGAGGCTTTCCTCATCAAGTCAAATAGAGAGCAGTGATTTCTCTGCAGAGTTCTACATCTCCCTCAAAACTGCTCTGGAAGATACCCCAACTCTCAGGAGCAAAAATTGAAATCCTGCAAGGGACTGAAAGAAACAAGAGTAGAGAAGTAGAGCCCTGTTGAAGGAATAAGTTTCCCTTTGCAGTATATTAGATTCCTAACATATTGGAGAAGTTATTAAAGCTGTTTACTATAAATCAGTGGTAGTCAACCTGGTCCCTACCACCCACTAGTGGGTGTTCCAGCTTTCATGGTGGGCGGTAGGTGTTTGCCGTAACTCTGCTTTATAAATTTTATAAAGTAAAGTTACTTCCCTACTTTATAAACCACCATTACTGTGGAACCGGTGGGCGGTCAGAAAATTTTACTACTAACAGATACAAAAGTGGGCGGTAGGTATAAAAAGGTTGACTACCCCTGCTATAAATCCTTACTCTCAAATAAAACCAACGTCAGTGAAAGATCAACCCCCTCACTCTGGGTACGTTTTTTCTGGTTTTTTTGTTTTGCTTTAAGAGCCCCCCCACACACACATACATATTCAACCAGACTGTCATTTCATAACTTTAAGCCATTATCTCCTGCCTTCTCTCTGGAATGATATAGAACAGATCATGACCCAACTCTTTTCATAAGACTTTCTTATCTCTTTTCCCGAATCATCTTCATTGCTCAGTCCTGAGCTTGTGTCAAGGTGACTGAAGTCTGTGGTATCCAGAAGTGAACATAACACTAGTAATGGAATCTGACTAACACAGGATCTCAGAACTATTAGCACAGTGCAGATACTTGGAAGGAGGTATTGTAGAGTAAATGGGAACACAAGTGAAGCATCACTTTTGGGGTTATTAAGCCAGTCTCATCTTTTTCCCAGGATCACGCAGCTGCTTTGAAATCTGCTCTCAGCTGACTCCATATACATGCATAACAGAGTTGCCTTGCTTTGTTAACTCCCCCATCCTTATGTTTATAAGTCTAAAATTAATGTTGCCTCTTTTTATGCAAATTTATCATAGATGGTGGTTTTCAGTCTACTCGTAAATAATGTCTACTTCAAGAACCTTTTTAGAAGAACCATTGACAACCAGGTATCCAATACCATGTACCTGTTCATTGAGCCCATGTTTTCTAAGTGTAGAATTTTACATTTGAATTGAAATGTGCATTTATACATATTTATCTGTAGATTACTTCTCTCTGAAAGTCTTTCTATATAGTTATAGAGATCTTTGTATCCAATGAGAGACTTTGTTAGACCCGGAGAGCTAAAGATATATATGGAAGCATTGGGTGGAGCAATTTAGGAAACAGTAATGGAACATGACATGGAGAAACATTCACTTGTGGTTCTAAATGCTGAAGCAGAACAATCCTTGGGTATTTCTCCATCTTAAATTAACATCCAACAAGCTGAGAATATTATCTATTAGTGATTTGTCTACAGTAAATATTTTGCAGAAGGTGGGTAGAGCCAGGGTGGTACAGTGGTTAGAATGCAGTAATCCAGGCTACTTCTGCTGACTGCTGGCAGTTTGCATCTAACCAGACTCAAGGTTGACTCAGCCTTCCATCCTTCCAAGGTCAGTAAAATGACAGATTATTGGGGGCAATATACTGACTCTGTAAACCACTTAGAGAGGACTGTCACGCACTGTGAAGCAATATATAAGTCTACAAATGCTATTGCTAGTTTACTTGAGTAGACTGCCATGTTCAGTATTGATATTTTTAACACATACCTGCACAGTAATTGTGCTATGTGGACCTGTCCTGATAAGCATAGCTTTCTGAGATTCTAAATAATTGAACATGCATTCTTTAAAAAAATCTCTACAAGTTTCAACAAATCATTTATCTTGCTGGAACATTCAAGACTAATATAATTTTAAAATATACAGCATCCTTGTATTCTTGGTGAACAGACAATAATATTGTGCTAAATAATGCAGTGAAAATATAGTAAAATAATATCAGATTTCTCCCATCTAAAAAGATAATTGTCTCTATTGGATCATAAATTTAAAATCAAAAGGCCCCCCAAGTGCTAGTTTTTTTAAAAAAAAAATGCAAACTATAAGGGGGAATTTTGTGCTTGAAAAAATAAGCAGATAATTTGCATTGATTGCATTTGAACTAAGTAGATGTTTTTAAAAAATCCATAGTTCTTCACAATGTGTTTTAGGGGTAGGTTACATATGAACCTACAGATGTTGTTGGACTCCAATCCCTATGAAGTCCAATTTATTAATCAGAGATTATGGCAGCTATAGCTCTGCAATATATTAAAAGATTTAACATCCATAATATAAATTAGGATCAAATTGTATGAGGAAAAGAAATTAAATTCCAGTATTTAATTTTAAAACGAGAAACACCACAGATTTTAATTCACATATATTGCTACCTTGTTTTTCTGATTAGTTTTACTGCTTTAGTATTTAAATACTCTATAATATTTCAGACTTTTTAGTTATTGGTTGATATTGAATTAGGCCTCCAATTTCTGCACAAATTATGAATGCACAAATGCTTCTGGTTGTATGACATTTATATCAAGGCTTTCTCCCATTTAGTTTTTACTTTATGCCATAGCAACAAAATTCCCATGGACCAAATTTTCAGTTTGGGGTGACAATATATCATGGTATTCTTATAAAGATGTATGAAGAAGAGAAATGCTGTGTGATTAGCAAAGGGAGTATCTAGAAAAGGAAAAAATAAGAGAAAAAGTATTCATATGCACAGTGCATACAAGAAATTCTGAATGAAAGTAGGGACACAAAAACAGGAAGTAGGCTGAGGCATGGCTAGGGAAAAATCCTTCCATAAGATTTAGAAACAAAAACTAGAAATTGTTTACTTGAAGGATTTTGAAGAGTGACATCATAATTTTAAGGAGAAAAAGTAGATAATAAAGTCTGGTTCAAGCTGTGAAAGAGGTAGTATATGATTTGTGACTACCATTCTCACTGTCAAAACCTTCCCCAATTTTTTTTTAATATATCATCATTTAGAATTGTATGAAAAAATATATCTTTATCATCAATTCTTCCATTTGATTATAAAAATTGATTTGAACCATTAGTTGATTCTTCCACAACTACTATTAGCTGACCAAATGCCCAAAATAGGAATAATATCTACCTAAAAAAACACTAGTTGAATTAACTGCAATGAAACTTGGTTTTATGATAGTATTTCATCAACTGAAAAAGTACAAAGTAATAATATTCTGAGAGGCCCAGTTTATCCCTGAAATGTATTCGTGGGAGTTTTGTGGGTTATAGGATAAAAAATTGCATCTTCAGCGTAATATTTTCCAGATGTGTCTACCAGCCTCAAATATTGTTAATGGAAGTGGCCTAGAACTAGTAAGTATGCCAATATGAGGCATCTTAACGCTGTATTTTTATAAAAGAATGTTCTCCAGAATGTAATACAAAGGATCTAATTGATTGACTTACTGTTGTTGAGCATGATGTAAAAATTAGGATGATGGCTTTTTGACTTTTGAATATTTACAAATCTGTGATTTTGTAAACTTCCTTGGTTTAATTTTACTGCAGAAAGATGCATAACGCTTGAAAACTAAAATAAGTAATTAGTTATTTTACATGATAGCATTGAATACGGATATTAGCTGTAAAAATGTTGAGGAAGAGTTTCTTTTGAATATATTACACATTTACGTTTCATTAATTCATGTTTGATAACTTAATGGGCTTAATCTACCAAATAATATTAATTGGCCTTAAAAACCTAAGAAGGGAATGGAAACATGCAAGAAATCCCAAGCCTGCCTGCTGAATTGGGAAGTTGAAAAAACTCTCAGAAGTAGATAAATCACTTCCATATTATTGCCAGGAAAGCTGTACACATCTTTGAAATCACAAGCTCAACACAAAAATATTTAAAAAATACATGACATATCACCCAATGGCTTTTCATGACAACATCTTTTGGATGGACTCAGTTTTTCCTTTCATGAGAAAGTAAATGGCCATGTGGTAAGACCTGTGTTTTTTGATGATTCATTCTTCACGTAGACTTTAAGATTGCTCTCTACATCAAATTATGTTAGTTGACAAGCCCTCCGCATTATAGGGCTTTTGCAGATAATGGCAAGTGATGAAATGAGATCCATATTAGAATTTTTTTCCTCCAAGTCATTTTGTTGTTGATCAGGAGAAAATACATCAGGATCCATGTCATATTCTGGGCCTTGTGATAGGCAGCCTAGAGGTTTAAAGGAAAGATGCCCTTTTTGGATTTTTTTAAAAAGATGGATGTTATCACCCTTTGTTGGACATTAAACATTTCTAAGGAACATAGTGCTTTGTGCTTGGTGTATTATGTAGACACGAGAGAATAC
Source organism: Thamnophis sirtalis (assembly GCF_051295495.1). Taxonomy (NCBI): domain Eukaryota; kingdom Metazoa; phylum Chordata; class Lepidosauria; order Squamata; family Natricidae; genus Thamnophis; species Thamnophis sirtalis. The sequence goes on from NW_028261383.1 coordinate 35,560,076, forward strand.
TAATGACTGGGCATCCTTCTGTTGTCCTGTCTGGGGCTCAATCTGTGCTGAAAGCCCAGCCCCCTTCTTTTTGAAAATTCAGAGATACAGCTTGTGGGATTCTGCAAAAGGGATTAATCCCCCACAGAGCAGCTCTTTTGGTTTGAACTCAGACTATTCTAGGCAAAGGGGCACCCAGCTTCATTGTCTTATTGTTTTTATACACAAAACACTTCAGCCAGCTCTTCGTCTTGCCCCCCAATGGAGAATAAAGGTTGAAACAAAGATCACGCTATTCTGTTGGTTTTACATCTTGAACACTGTGGCAGCTTTAGATTTGGTATTTGTTTACCTGGTTAATGGAAAGTCCATTTATATGGGCCACTTCTGTTCAGAACATATTAATGCTACCTTTTTCTATACAAATCAGTGGCCTATACATCCCCAGCCTGGCTGAGACTGCTATCCATGTTGTTGTATAATTTGATTTTGCAGTGTAGGTAAAGCTTTCTGCTAAATTCCAGTTGGGCTATACCAGTCAGTCTAACACTGAATATTTCAAGGATATCTTCTGCAGCATTCTATCTGCAAGAGCCAGAAAATGTTGTTGATATTTACTTAACCAAGACCTCTTTTGTTTTTCTCTCCTTTATCCTTTGTATTGTCTGAGCCTTTCTTCATGCAGAGTTCATGTTATTTTTGATGTTGGGTTTAATACATTGTAGATTATTGGAATTCCAGATTGACCAGGGATGTAGATTGATTTGACTCTCATTGCTTTCAAAAGTCCATATGATACAATATTATACATTTCATTTGCTCCTGAAGTGTGAACTTGATATCTTTCCTTCCTTTCATGAATCTAGTTGATAATTTCTGGATGATAATAGCAGGCCTTTGTATCAGGTGGTAGCCAATTCTCTCGAGGGTTGCAAAGATACCTTTTGAGGACACCATATTTAGGCTGTTTTCCAAATCTTGAAGGAAATATTTAATTAGGGTTTTCACACCGTTTTCCCGTAGTATACATGAGGTAGCATTTTTCTCAAGAGTACTAGTATAGTTCACGTTTACAGTTTTAGTGATGTACAGAGAGTTTTCAGGAAGAATCTGCAGCCTTACTTGCTTTTCTCATGTAAAAGTGTACATATTTACAAATATACCCCTAATGCCCCACTTAAATACTTCCTTTTCAGAAATATTAACAGTGTCTAATGTAGCCCCTGAGCATGGGTGTTCCTTTTATGGCTGCAGATAGCTCTCAACTGTGCAGAAATGTCCTGAAGGGAATTCCCAGCCCTCTTAGCAGGCTGATGTGATCTTATGTCTCCACCCTCACTGAGAAGAGAACAAATAACAGCCTTTTCTAGGCTGACCTATCAGATAAGAGATACTCTGTCTGACGTGTCTTGCTTGCTGAGAAATGGGATGTGTTTGAAGTTCCAGCTTTCAACATTTATCTCAGGAATCATTAAAGAATTCAGAGCCTGACTTCTTGTGCAAATGGCTGTACAGAGCTGGAAGGAAATGCTGTCATCTATTCCAGGACAGAAGAGAAATTTCTGTTGCTCGTCTCACACGTTAGCCTTGCATATTGGCAGATGGTAGAGATAGGGAAATACTTGAAAGGCTATTTAGAGGGGTAGACATTGTGCTAATTACTAATTATTTGCACGATTATCTTAGGGAAAAAAGTAGCTTGACAAAACAAGTTGAAGCAATGCAGCCAATGTAATTTTTGAATCAGCAACATTAACAAATGACTTCAGTGCAACTGCTTTAATCCATGCATTCATGTTGCCATTCTGGAATGAATCATTGCCACAAGCGTTCAGAGGTCTGCCATAGCCATGCTAGCCCTTCCGAACAGGGTTCATGCTGTAGTTGCACTTGAAAGGTAGAAAAAGATGCCTCTCCTTGCTTGTCCAGCGCCACCCCCCCACCCCGCAGGTCTTTAGAGGCAGGTGCAGAGAGATTGAATTCATTTACTACCATTTGCAACATACCGTTTTCCTCTTTCATACATATGTTTCTTTTTTTCTCCATTGGCCTAAAATATTTCATGCCATATTTAAATTCTGTGTATTTATTGCTGCTTTTCTCGGCAGCATACATGAAAAATGGAAGGTACCGTAATTCCTTTCTTGATATCTGTTTGTGCTTTTTTCCAATTGAAATAATTACAGTTTTTTTCTAACAATTATGCTGTGGAAACATATACCGTTGTCATTTTCACCTCAGGAGTGTTTACTTCTCTTCCAACATGGCTGACATTTGCAAGATAGGCATTCAAGCTTTTTATTCTGCTCAGCATTCTCTTCTGAGGCATTATGAAAATCTGAGTATAAAATTGGTGGCCATATTAGAGTGAAAATTATGTAAGCGTGATTGTCAGGCAAGAGACAACATGCCTCATTTGAAATTGCTACTTCCTGTTTCACTCTCACTCTTCACTCAACTTCAGCATGATTTGCAGGATAAATCATATGGCTGTGGCTGTGAAGAACACAAGTGCAGTGCATTGTTTCTTTTTCCTTTGGCAGGTTTACCCATGTCCGTGACGTGTTGGCCGAGGCTTTGCGGCTGCTCCCCGCCCTTGGAGCTGCCAATCACTACCCTTTGGACTCCGTGATCCCTGACAAACGTCATGAGCATTGCAATCCCTCTGGGAGTCACTACACCAGATACATCTTATTCAGATATGGCTGCTGGATCTGAGTAAGTGCTTCCTTGTCTGAAAATGTGGAGGGTATGGAATCAGAACTTGGTGTTCAGATCTTGGCTATTCTGGTGAGCCTGGGATAATAGAAAGCATTTAGCTTTGCAACAGATACTGCCTCTGGTTTACGGGTTTATCCTATACAAGTTAGATCAAGATGAAACACCAAGGAGAAGCTGTTCTCCATCCTCCAAACTACATTCAAGGAAAAGCACTTGGCTAGAATACTGCTTTCCCAAAGGTCTTTAATTCTCCTTCTGTTGCGTCACATGCCTTGGTTGATAGGAGTCTTGCAAGAAATGAGCCCTGGCAGTACCCTTATTTTCCTGTTGCATGGGTGCTGCTGATACAGACGGCTGTATGATGTGGGTAAGGAGGATCTTTTAGGCCTCAGACCTCTTGCCTATCTCAAACTGTTACATGGATTTTCATCTTTTTTTAGTGTAGCGTTCTTTTCCTCAGGGAGGATTATTTAAGTGGCTTGCCAAGAACATCCTCTGGTGGAGGAACACAAATGAAGTGTCCATAGGAAAGAGGAGGGCCACAAATGAGATGGACGTTCTATGTTCTTAGGCTTGTCTTCCTCAATTTGTAACACTAGGGTGAGCAGTCTAACTTAGAAAGCCAGACATCCTGTTTAAGCCATTTATTTTACAGTCTGAACTCAAGGCGTACTAATCCTTAGGTGTATATATAGTGCCTCTCTCTCCCTTCCCCCTTCTCTCTCTCTCTTTCCCCTCACTCGCTCCTCCCTCCCTCCCCCCCCCCTCGTGCTCTCTCTCTGCTAGGCTTTGAGGCCCCTGCATATACAGAGCTTTCCTTTTCCTTGCTTCTTTTTAGTGGATGCAAAGTATGAGCGGACATTGTTTCTGGTTTGTTTTCATAGCCTGAATCTGATAAGCATAGTTAAGAAAGAAAGACTTAACCAATGCAGCTCCAGTTGTGTGCTCAGCAGAAAAAAAAATCCATTTAGAATCCCGACTGAGGCTATTACTGATTGATGCTAGATTTAGCTCAGATACGCATCTTTCTTCCCAGCTCAGAGGTTGAATTAATACTGGTTGTTGCTGTTGTCATAGGGGGCTTTTGCATACCGATTCATTTTGTTTGCTGTGTTTTCTCCTGGGCTGTGCTCAAGAGCATATGAGGCCGCATTTCATGATAACTGCCAGTTGCAGTGGTTTTGCATCTTGTCTTCTGATATAGAGGCCTGAGAAAGCCGTTCTCTATTTATACCTCCTATCCTCTTCCTTGGGAATATGGAGGTTAACAACTACAAATAGTAGTCGCCATTGTTTTTACTCTGTGGCACTAAACTTCATATCCTTGTTGGTGTAGTGTCCAGCCTATAATTCTTCATTCTGCCATGATCCACTAATTATTTTTAGACAAATAAAAACAGTTTGGAAAACAGGACAAGTTATTATTCTAGCATAATGTCTGGGCATTAGAAATATGAATATAGATAAAACAATCAAAGGCCTGTAATTGGCTAGGTTCCTTCTGTCAAGTAAATCAGAGAGCCTCAGAACAAAGCATTGTATACGATTTATCAGTGGCTTTAAAGGCATATTGCCTTGATTTACTAAAGCAATGATTACAGGTAAAAATGATGCAGAGATTTTGCAGGGGGAAAGGATTTCAAGTAAACAACTGTGGTATAATTATAGCTCTCTTCTTCATAGGAATAGCCTTTGAAAACGTACTGTGGTTGCAGAAAGGACGTTTTCTGGACTTCACGTCCCAATGTGTGCTTGCAGCATTGGCTCTTCTCCCTCTTCTTAGTCTTCTCTCTTCCTTTCCCTCCCATCCTCCATAGAGAGCAGCTCTCCTTCTGGCTCCCAGCTTTGGCTTCCTCATATAAAGCTTTTCCTGCTTCCTTTTCTGCAACAAGGACTCCCATAGCTTTTCACTAACCGCTAGTTTTGTACATTTTAAGTTGCTTTTTTCTGCCCTCTTGTGGTAGAAACCTGCTGTTTCTCTCCAGTGGTAGAGATTATAGGTATGCTGCTCCTCACATGATAGTGTGAGGAAGCTGGATACTCCACACATTGCAGATTTTGCTAAATGAAATATTCAGGGTCTATTCTTGCCAACTTTACTCAGTTTTCTGTCACTAAGAAACAGTATCTAGATGCGTGTGTGCATTAAGGAGAAGCAATAAGAAGATTTTTGTGACCTGGAAGGGAATATTCAGCTAAATCAGAGGTTGATAAACTTTGTAACCTGACTGGACTCAGAGCTGTGATTACAAAATAAGTCAAGTAGATGAGGAATAATTCAAAATTCACCTTCAATGCAATGTATAAGTAGCTAACAAGTAATTCAAAGATTGGTATACAAGTACCCTTTTCTGCTCCCATTGTTTCTTACTGAATACCAACTTTGAAACCATATGCCAGTCCTGAGCCTTTTCTCCCTTCCTTATGCCATAGCTTTCATCCCTCCTGTTCTCCCAAGGTGTGTCCATTCTTGGCTAGATAATGGTTTAGCATTACGAGAGAGCTCTGAGATCTGGCTAATTGTGGGGGGAAAGACCCACTTCCTCTACTGATGGGTTCTGCTGTTGGCCCTTTTTGCAGCCCAGAGTCTGTCGAAGCTAGCCCAGCTGTTAGTGAGAAGAATGTGTATGCAAATCACGGCTACGGGGCCTCCCAGAGGCACAGCTACCGAGGGCTGCCTTATGCAGTGAGTACCTTCTCTGTTATCTGCAGTAGATTCGTACTTTATCAAGCCCATTTCTTCCCCTCCCAGCTTCAACATGACTGAGCTAGAGATCTTTTTGGAGGGCATTTGCAGTGTAGTTTTGGATTTTTTCCCCCAAAAATATATTTGTGGAAAGCTTATTGCAAACTGGCTTAGACGAAGAGGCATTTTTGTGGTTTTACTGATAGAAAGCTATAGGGGAATTTCTAGGAGCCATTTTATTAATTTTTTAATGAAAATATTTATGTTTATGTGTATCATAAACCGTAATATTTTCAGAATCAGGAGGTTTGTATGACTTTGCTTGCAGGCTTCTTATGTTCAATTGTGCAAAATTCTTGCATCTTAATATGTACTCCTACTTGTGTACCATCCTGATTCAGTTGATTTGTGGGCTTTTTCCTTTCCTAATGTGCTAGCTTTGTGTGTTTGCGTGTGTATGTGTGTATTTATGTGTATTTTTAACCAATCTTGAAGTTTCCCAAAGTCCACTTTTCTTTTTTTTTATCCCCTTTTGCTTAGGTGCTTAGAAAATATGTTCATTTTTCAGGAAACTCCTTGGGTTGAATAGAGCAAACAATTATTCACTTAGTTTTAGATTGAATCCCAGATTAAGTATATGATCCTTGTTATCATATATTTGATCACCTTCCAAGCTTCTGTGTTGCTTCTTTAGGCTTTGCGATGCATTAGTAAAGCTTGTGGAATTTTGTAAGCCGTTCCTTTTCTTTTTACTATTATTCTTACCCAAAATTGAAAACAGCACTGATGCAAACATTTGTTTTTAGGATCATAATTATGGAGCTCCTCCTCCTCCGACCCCTCCTGCTTCTCCCCCTGTCCAGACCATCATCCCACGTGCAGAACTGAATGGGCTGCACTCTCATGATGAGGAGAATTCTGGTGACACAGAGAGCTCTTCAGAGGCAGAATCTATTCCTAGCTGGTGTCACTGCAGTCTCTCCCAAGATGGCTTCCTCATCAAGTGTGAAAAATGCAGGTAAGTTCCAGGTGTGTGGGTAACCAACTCAATGAGAAATGTGAAGGAGGTTTCAAGATTATTATCTTGTGGACCATTCTCTTAATTTCACATTGACTGAGCCTGTGATTCATTATTGTGGTATGGAGTAAAGGAACTAATTGGCAGTGAGTAAAAAGAAAAAGAAAAGAAAAACAGAATTCCACAACACAGAGCAAGTGCAAGTTAATTAGGTGAAATTTGCCAAAGATATTTGCTTGTTTCAGCCAGCCAAATATAATTAGTAATCTCTCCTGGATTTTACTATGGGGTTAGATATATTTTTCTAATCACATTTAGAGTTATAGTTGAAGAAGAGATTAGTATCACCAGAAATTCTCATATAGAAGTGAAATTGGAGTCTCAGTTTCAGAGGTACACTTTGGAGTCTTTCTTACTCCTTCAGATTATCCCTAGCCCAGAATATTTAATTGTCACATTTTCATACTCTTTAAGCTTATGAATGTCTTCTTTCTAGAACCAGAAGACAACATTCTTTGGGAGTATGGAAAGTGCGTTGGTTGCTTAACATGTTAATGGTTGAAGAAATGGCCTAGCATGTTGATAAATAAAGTTCTGATAGCCATTAAAGGCACATAAGGTTTATGTAACTCTTCAAGATGAAGTCAGCTGGCATTCCACTGAAGGACCAGGTCACTGTAGTCCACTTTCATTTTAGGCAGTGCTGCCATTGACAGTGCCAGTATCAGATGTCTGTCTTTCTTTTGTAGGGGAATTGGCAGGGGGAAAGTAATCAGATTTCGTCGTAGGAAGCAAGACAACGTGTCAGGTAAGTTCAGTCTATTTACTGCAAACAGATCACTGAGATTTATGAATCAGCATTTGTCCTAGTAGAAAGTATTTACTATGTCTCCTTCCCTGTAGTAATACAGTGCAAGTTGTTATCATGAAAGGCGGGCAGCACGGCATCTCTTCTTTAAAGTCAAGCTGAAGAGCAGTGTGACAATTTCTCCAAATTATGAAAGTTGTCAGTGTAATATTTTCCTTTGTAGGTGGAGATAGCAGTGCAACAGAGAGCTGGGATGAGGAGCTCTCTCCCTCCACAGTGTTGTATACTGCTACACAACACACTCCTACGAGCATCACTCTGACAGTCAATCGAGTCCGTAGAACCAAACCTAAAAAGAGAAAAAGGAATACAGAGAGAGCTCGTACAGCACCAAAAGCTAAAAAAATCAAGGTATGTGAACAGAAATGGCTGTTGGAGTCTCAAGGCATTTGCTAAGCAAGAGATTGGGAGTTTGGCTTAGATTTTTTCCCCCATTCATCTTCCTCAAGTGACACATAACCTTCCACCAAGGAGAAAGAAAACATGGATGTTAGCTTTTAGGTTGGGCAGACTTTCTCCTCATGTGGACTAGTAGTAAACATTACAGACCAAATGCCCAAGAAAGTCACTCTGTGCTTCATTTTGGCTGTGGGGGGAAACTCCTGCAGAGCTGTATATGAGGGCAGGGGCATAGCTTGCCCAGAAGGAAACAATCTTTATAAAAAAGAAGCATAATTTAATCTATTTATTTTATAATAACCTGGCAAATGACTAATACGATTTTAGTCAATCAGTCAAAGGTGTTGAGATTAATGCTAAGCACTTTGCACATTTTTTGAATGTGTTACCAGTATCGCAATGGAATATGGTTAAATAAAATGTTGATTTGTCTCATTTCAATTTGTTCCCTAGTTAAACCTTCTGTTGCCCTATTCTTTAGTTCAAAATTTTAGATTTCTGTTCTGAATTTCCACAGGCTGAATACTATGGCTGATGTAGCAGGTACAAATTTTGAAAGTTTATTCTTTTGGGCCACAAGCCGCCTTTTGGCACGATGAGCAGCACACAGATTTAATAAATAATAATAATTTGGAATTCAAATAGAACTCGGTGGACATGATGAGGAAATTGTGGCTATGTGGGCGAGTGGATGGTTGGAATTACCCATTCATAAAATTACTGTCAGGATCAAAGCATTATTTTATGATGGGTGTGGCCAGTCACATGCTCTTTTCCCAGAATGGTAAACTTGGGAGTAAAAGTAGTTTGCCCAGCAAGGATATAAAATGAGGCCTGTGTTACAAAACACAAAGCCACACTCTTAAACTGGCCTCACATGATTTAAATGTCTCTAAACATCTCTCAGAAATAATTATGGCCAGTAATAGAGGTGCCACAAAGCAGCAATTTGAAAGAAAAAGTAGTTTTGCAGAAATTAGATGGAGGTTGAACAACCAGTCTTAGGATATGTATGAATTTGGATTCTTGCACCAAACAGGGAATTAAACTTAATGACCTCAGGGTCTCTTAATATTGTCTTTATCACTTGCAAAAGTGATATTTGATGGGAATTGAAAAGTTTACTGGAACATTGGAAAAAAGACCCTTCAATTTTGGTTGTGTTGTGTTGAGTCCTTTCCATTCACAGTAGGTGCTAGAAAGCAAATATGTATATTTAATACGGTATTTTCACAGTAGGAGCACAGAAGAATGTAAAGTCATGAGTTTCTCAGCCTTGCAGTTTTAAACTTGCTTATAAGCTAATCATTGATAAATTCTTAGAGCACAAGTTATAGAAATGCTGCTGAGACTTTGCTCAAATGAGTTGTAATAATAGCAGCTATCATTGAAAGCATTTAAATTGTGACGTTTAATCTCTGTAAGCTTAATTATTCAAGTCTGGAAATATACAAAGTAAGAAGAAGTATCTTCAGATGCCTGGTGAGCGACTTACATTTGCACCAGCTCTGTAGTTACATGACAAATGTTTTTAACGTGTCCATGCAGACCTATCTTAATTGATGGCAAGAAATAAACACTCTTCCAGAGGGAATGTTTTTTTTTAATATCCTTATCCATTGTATTATTTCAGGGTGATTATCATGCTTTGTCATTAGAACAAAACACTATTGGTTTTTTTTATTTTTTATTTTAAGCACCGCGCTTAAAAGCACTGAGCCATTTGGAGACGTAACCTTATAAACTGGTTAATAATTGATTCTGTCCTGTTATGTACTATGTCCTCTGATGACTGTCTAGACCCAAAACCCATATTTTGGGTGGAGAGCAGGGGAAAAAACCAAGGATGTGATACATGGAAAAGCAGGCTGGCCAGTCAGTCAGAAAAGAGTGCCCTGTTAGTTTGCTGCTAAGTGAACAGAGGGCAGATAAACACCAGCCTCGCCCTTCCCTTTTCCCCCCCTCAGCGGCTTGAGAGGTTTGCTTCCTGCTCTTCCCCTCCATCACTGCAGTTCAACCACGGACCACCTGAAAACAGCCATTCTGTGCAGAGAACGATTCAAGCACATAATTTTATACACTTCCCTGAAAACTGAAGGAGTGTTGGGAAGGGTTTTGCCAGGTCTACACATGTAAAGAACAACCTAGCATTTTCCTGGGCGCTGCTCTGGAGAGTCCAAGCAAGCAAGGGTTAAATACAGCCAATCTGCCCAGGACTGAATTGAAACTTTAAGCCACGCCTCTGGTGCTGACCATCCTCAGTTTTTTTTCAATTCAGTCAGCCCAGTGGATGTGCTTAGAGTTTCTTTTCATTCCTACAGGCCTCCAAGCTGGTGTCTCCTAGGGAGCCCTCTCTTGAAGCCCAGCCCTGCCAGGGGCATCCCATTTCTGAGAGTGAGGAGGAAGGGCAGAGTTTTCTCCCACTGCTTTCCTTGCCATGGCAAATTCCCCAGGACCCTTGATGGCAGACTAGGCAGACCTCTTTGCTTGTCCTTCAGACTTTGAGGAAGCATCAGCTCCTGTGGGTCCTCTGGCGCCCCAGCAGCCGGCCGCCCAACCTTCTTCCAGGGTTCGGCCTGTGGAGGATCAGGGTTCCAACCTCTCAGCAGAGATGCAAGACGTCATAGCCAAGGCCATTTCCCAGGGCATAGAGGTGGGCATGCTGCAGCGGGCCAAGCATCCACGTAAGTCCCGGCCTCTGCCGGCCCAGGATCCCTCTTAAGAGGCGTCCTTGGCCATTTCACCTCAGTCTCCCCATTCTTCCCTGGCCAGTGAGAATTCTGACTGGGAAGAGGACATCCTCCCCAGACCGGAACCTGAGTTCTTGGGGGGGGGGGCGAAGGAGCTGCTTCCGACAAACCCACCTTTTCTGGTTTGTTTAAGCTGGTCAGTTGCAAGACTATTTTGAACAAGGCTAAGGCCTCAACCCGCTTGGGTTCCAGCCCCACCCTCACCCCACCAGCTCAGGCAGCTCCTGATCCTGTGGACCTTTCCGAAGGGCTCTTCGAAGAGCCGGTGCAGGTGCAAGAGATAGTACCTGTTCCCAAGTTGTTTCTTAACATTGTGCAGAAGCAATGGGCACAACCGGGCATCCTTGCTATACCTAGCGGTAATGATAAGAAATTGTACACGGTGGATGCAAGTCTAGAGGACCTACTAAAATTACCACCTGTAGACCCTCCTGTGGCAGCACCTACCTCCTCTTCTGTGCTCCCACCTGATGATCTGGAGGGACTCAAGGTGGAGGACAAAAAAGCTGAGAACGCCTGTCATAAAACTCATCAGGCAGCAGCTTGGGCAATTAAAACGTCCGCCTCTGCGTCCTTCCTTTCTAGGGCCTCCCTTCTCTGGCTGAGGCAATTACTCACCAAAATTCCGGCCGGGGATACCAAATTAAGACAGGATGTCAATAAAATCATTGCAGCAACAGAGTATACCACTGACACCACCCTGAACACTGCTGAATTTGCATCTAGGGCCTTGGCTTCCAGTGTCACCACATGTCACCTTTTTTGGCTCAGACACTGGAACGTGGACATGCGGTCGAAGTGGAAGCTTGCATCTGCCCCCTTTAAAGGGGACAAGCTTTTCGGGGAGGTCCTGGATCTGGTCCTTGTGGAAAACAAGGACAAAAAGAAGATCATGCCATTGCTCACTAAGAAATCTGACCGGAAGGGTTCAAACTCCTACAGGAGGCAGCCCTTCCAGAACACGGAGCCCTCCACCAGCTCCGGTTCCTTTCGTTGTCCCTACTCACAGCACACCGACAGGTCCCAGGACCGTCTGCCCTTTCGTGACAAGGGTCACCAGCAGAATTTTTCCAAACGCCCCTTTTGAGGGGGGTCTGGTTCCAGGCCTTTCAAGAGATATAAGTGACCACCAACGGACGGCTCCCATAGGAGGGTGTCTCCAGCTATTCCATGCCCAATGGGAGAGGATCATGTCGGACCAGTGGGTCCTACAAACAGTTCACATAGGTCTGACTTTAGAATTCCTTTCCCCTCCCCCGTACCACTTCATTCGTTGCCCGACCCCCTTGTGTCCCGTCAAGAGGGCTCTCATAGAAATGGAGATCATCTCAGGGACATAGAACCAGTTCGGTCAGGTCAGGAAGGGACAGGCTTCTACTCCATTCTATTCCTAGTCCCAAAGAATTCTGAGGTGTGGAGGGGAATCCTCGACCTAAAGAAGCTAAACCATTATAGCTTACAGGAGGTTCAAGATGCAGTCCCTTCAGTCAATCCTGGGCTGCATCAGGCCAGGGAACGTGCTAACCTCCATAGATCTCAAAGAGGCCTACCTCCACGTCCCCATTCGCAAAGCTCATCACAGGTTCCTGAGATTCTTTTATGCAGGCCACCAGTACCAGGCCTTGCTGTTTGGCCTGTCATCAGCCCCCAGAATGTTCACAAAGATTCTCACAGCAGTGGCGGCCTTTCTGAGATCCCGTCCAGTGCGACTTCACTGCTACCTTGACGACGTCCTCATCCAGTTGTCGTCGCACCAGCAGGCGACGTAAGACCTGAATTACATGATGAGGATCCTTCAAGACCACGGCTTCTCCATGGGCGACCATTCCGAGTGACGACTACATCCGGACCTGTTCCACCGCCTATCTTAGAGGTTCAGCCGCCCGCTGGTCGATCTATTTGCCACCCCAGAGAACATGCACCTTCCCAGGTTCTTCGCCAGATACTACACTCCAGAAGTCAAAGGGGTCAATGCCTTTCACTGCCCATGGGCGTCAGATCTACTATATGCGTTTTCGCCGTTGCCGCCTCTTCCCAGAGTCATCGGAAGATCCTGTCAGAGGGAGCAGAGGTCCTGCTCGTAGCCCCGTTCTGGCCCAGACAAACCTGGTTCACCGACCTGGTGAGTCTCTCCATCAATCCTCTTTGGTGGATTCCCCAACACGAGGTCTCTCTCAGCCAGGAGGCGCGTCAACATCCGGAGCCCCAGTGGCTACAACTAGCCGTCTGGCACTTGAGAGGGACCTCCTGAGCAGGGGCAGCCTCTCCACCAAGGTCATCCACACAATTCAAGTGTCCAGACGGCCCTCCATGACCAGGATCTACGACGCCACCTAGAGATCATTTGACACCTGGTGTACATCTCATGCTGTAAGGGCGACCTCAGCTACCGTTCCACAAATATTGGACTATTTGCAAGATGGACTAGACAAGGGCCTTGCGCCTAACACACTCAGGCATCAGGTGGCTGTGTTATCCACGATATTTGCCCCAGATGACCACTCATCCCTTGGAAGTCATCCCACTATCCGTAGTTTCCTGAGGAGTGCAACCAACCTGAGGCCCCCGGTCGTCCACAGATACCCGTCATGGGACCTCAACGTAGTCTTACAGACCCTGATTGGTCCACCATTCGAACCGCTTTGTACCGCCAGCCTTAAACATTGACGTTTAAAACTGCCTTTTCAATTGCCATCACTTCTGCACAGCGTATTTCAGAGTTGGCAGCCCTGTCGGTTCACGAGGACTTGTGTTTGATACAACCGGACAGGGTGGTCCTCCGACTGGACCCAACATTTATTCCTAAGATTAACTCCTGGTTCCCCTTGGCCAGGAAGTCATTTTCCCAGATTTTTGTCTGCATCCCAAACATCCTAAGGAGAAAAGATGGCACATGCTCGATGTCCGTAGAATGCTCCGCAGTATATCAAGTGCACAGCTGCGTTTCTGTGTTCTGAATCACTTTTCGTTTCATTTCAACCTGCATCTCAAGGCCGCAAAGTTTTCTCGTCTACCATTGGACAGTGGTTGCGGGCATGCATTACCCTCGCCCACGTTCTCCAGTCCAAGCCGGTGCCAAGTCATATCACCGCACATTCTACAAGAAGTGCCGCCACCACGGCAGCCTGGGCGACTCAAGCACCAATTGAGGAAATTTGCAGAGCGGTCACTTGGACTTCCTTGTCTCTGTTTGTTCGGAACTACAAATTGGACAAATTTGCTTCTGCGGAAGGGGCTTTTGGGAGACGAGTCCTTCAGGGCATTCATACCAGCGGAGAGACCCTGAATTCGACTGTTTCCCGCCCTAGTGACATTTAGCTTGGGTATTATCCCTTGCTTGGACTCTCCAGAGCAGCACCCAGGAAAATGACTTACCTGACGGGTCGTTTTCTGGGCGCTGCGAAGGAGAGTCCAACCCCACCCTGGGGTCTGTCTCCGGTATTCAGTTCAGGCTTATGGATTTGGATATAGTTACAACTTGTTTGGAATTGGGTTTGTTATTGGACTTCTCAGTGCGCAACAGTTCCACACCTTCATTGAAAAAAACTGAGGATGGTCAGCACCAGAGGCATGACTTAAAGTTTCAATTCAGTCCTGGGCAGATTGGCTGTATTTAACCCTTGCTTGCTTGGACTCTCCAGATGAGCGTCCAGAAGACGACCCTTCAGGTAAGTCAATGATAATTCAGTCCCTCAGACCTTCCCTACTTTTTTAATCTGTACAGTATTTATTATCCCCACCCCCTACCCCATGGCTTTTCCTCATTTTTTCCCAAGTGGTCACATGTCAACACAGCGTTTTTATTTTCTGAAAATATCTCTAGATTCAACATAGTTATTCTTAGACATGAGGATGTACTGAAAGCTGCTGCTTTACAATACAGGGCGGGGCATAACCTTTTCCTAGGGGGTCACAGCAACACTTGTAATAGCAACACAAATAATTCATACACCATTCGAAAGCCCATCAAAAACTGAGTTTATTGACACGATTTAATAGTCAGTATGACCACCATTAGCCCTTCGAACAGCATTCAAACGAGGTGGATAAGAACACAACAAATCTTCAAACAGTTCCGTTCGATTTTCCAGATTTTTCAACACAGTTTCCAAATTCATTCTCAAAGTTTCAACCGAAACAAATTTAACATTTAATAGCTCATTCAATTCAGTTTTTTATTGGTTTTAAAATGAGGTGTCGCGGAAGTTGTAAACTGCTGTCGATCTTGCTGTGACCCCCTAGGAAAAGGTTATGCCCCGCCCTCTGGAAAATCTGGAAAATCGAACGGAACTGTTTGAAGATTTGTTGTGTTCTTATCCACCTCGTTTGAATGCTGTTCGAAGGGCTAATGGTGGTCATACTGACTATTAAATCGTGTCAATAAACTCAGTTTTTGATGGGCTTTCGAATGGTGTATGAATTATTTGTGTTGTTATTACAAGTGTTGCTGTGACCCCCTAGGAAAAGGTTATGCCCCGCCCTGTACATTCTAACTACATTTTTTTCAGTTTAGAAAATGGGAGGGTCACTGCAACGGAGGTGTCTTTTGTATGTTGGTGCCTATTACAGTTGTAGCTACAAAGTACTAGTTCTGTGTGTTAACTAATTTACTTTTAGTACATCAAGCAGCAGTTCATAGGCACTAACTTTCATTTAATTTGGGAGAAGCTATAGATCCTATAAAATATTTTGGTTTGGGTATTGCATTTTGCAAATGAATTATTTGATTTGATTCAAATTTGTGTGTCAAGTTGGGATTGATTCTTAGCAACCGCGTGGATGGACCTCTTTCTGGATCATCTGTTCCCAACCTGGCCCTTCGGGTCTCCCAGGGATGCATCAATCACCGTTGTACTCAAGTTTATCCACGTTGCTGCTGGTTTTTCTCTTTGAGCTCTAAAGCATTGATATTTTTCTATCGTTTCTATCTAACCTTCGCTTCCATAGAGTGCCAGAGGAAAAACTATTGCCTGCAGCACAATCCTGATCTTTGTAGGTATAGATATATCACAGCATCTGAATAGCTTTTTCAAGGGCTTCATTGCTAATTTATCAAGTGCTAGTCTGCAGTATACTTCTTGTCTGCTGGTTCTTTTATTGTTGATAGTGAATCCTAAAAAAAAGTTATTCACCTTTTCACTTTCCTATTGCTGTGCCTGTTATCAGTAGTAGTTTTCTTTATAGTTATTCTTAGTTTCATTTTTCATTGTGCTCCTTGACTTTCATTACTGGAGCTTGCAGTTCATTTGTATTTTCAGCTATCAGAACAGTCAGCATGGTGCATGGTGTTATATTTCTTTTTCCAGTTTTAAAACCATGCTCATCTTCCAATTTCAGCTACTTTCAATATATATATATATATATGTATATATTCAGCATATAAGTTGCGCAAATAGAGTTTACACTGTGATTTCACTCCTTCACTAATTTGGAGCCAGTCTGTTTTGCCGTGTTATGAGCTGTGACTTCCTGTCTTATGTATGGGTTTTTCATGAAGACGATGAAATCAGAATGCCTATAGGATGCCTGTCAACTTGACGTGCTCATGAAGACCTATCTATAATAGTTACAATCAGTTTGAATATCTAGGATCTCTTTTTTTTCTGTAGGATTCTAAATTACATTGTCTAATCTTAAGCATTATTTTGCTAGCATGTAAAATTAAAATATATGATACTTTGGACACTAAATTAAGTTTTCTTTCTTTGGTATTGGTTGATCAAATACTCATCCAATTTCCTAGCCATTGTGTGATTCTCCAGACATGCTGGCATCATTTGGTTAACACTTTTATCAGTTATTCTGTTGCTTGCCAAATTTTTGTAGATATTCCATCAATTTCTATAGTTTTCTGACTGATTATGACTGGAGTACTTTTCTGAGTTCAACTAGTAGTATTAGATCTTCTTGTAAATAGGGAATATTTTCTAAATCATTGATGAAATCTCTACATAATTTCAATATATTCCATCCATCGTTGTTTTATTTTCTTAGAATCGGTTCCTATTGGTATCCTTTAACATACCAATTGGGCAGAACGTCTTTCTGAGTTAGAAAGCTTTTCTTGTTTTTCCATATACCTATTGCCGTGTTCAGTATATTTCCAGACGTCATTATAATACTGCTTTTTTAACTCTCTTCTAACAGCTCCCTTGAAATTCTTTGTTAAATTTCTTCGTGAGATCTTTGTCTTTCTTCGTTCTGGCTTCTCTTCTCTTGGCAGTTTCCACTGTCTGTTCTGACACCCAATTTGCTTTCTTCTGTTTCTTGGTCTTTGGCGGTCTCTTTTTCACATTCATCCTTAACAGCTTCTTTGATTTCATTCCACAGTTCCTCTGGTTCCCTATCAGTGAGGTTCAGCACTTCAGAGTGATTCCTGATGTTCTTCTTGAAAATGGTGGGTATGTGCTCAAAATCCTATTGTGGAAAACTGGTTGGCTTTGTTCTTTTTCCGTAGCTTGGCTTGGAATCCCACAGTCTGTAACACAGTCAGCCGCTGGCCACATCTTTGCTATTAGAAGTGAGAATTCTTCTTCCACCTCTTTTTGTAACAATAACGTGGTCAACATAATTTCTGTGTGTTTTCATCTGGTGATGTCAGTGTACATAGCTGTGGGTTTGATTGCTTTAAAACTGTGTTAGCAATGAAGAAATCATTGGATTGACAGAAACAGTCATCGGGTAGTCATTCTCCTGCTTAACTTCTGTTTTCCTAAGCCAGCATTTTCCTAACTGTTTTCCTGCTGTTTCCCAACAGCATTTTTTTCCTCCTGACTATTGCCAGTTTTGGCATTTGAGTTTCCAACCTTAAGAAACATATCTTGTTTGCACAATTTTTACCAGATTGAACTCGGTCATAAAATCAACCTTCCTCCTCTTTTTCTTCCAACAGTGGTTGGAGCATAAATGTGGACCTTCATTATATTTCAGGGTTGTCTGCAAATTTTGATTTATATTATATGGTCACTGACTCTGTTGTACCCAAATACTGCCTTTGCTGTATCCTTTCTATGAAAGCAGTGCCATTTCTTTTCTTTGTTTCCATGGACCTGTGTAGTGAGCAGCGTGATCTTCTGACTGAAAAATGTCTTAATTTCCGTCCATTTCGATTCAGTGGTTCCTGAGAAGTGGATGTGCAGTTCATTCATTTAATCTATCGTTGGGTTGAGCTTTCTCATGTCCGTGCTTCTTATGCTTCGTTTTCCCAGTGTAATTCTGTCTTTGTGTCTTCAGATCTTCTTCTTTTTTTTTTGCTTTGCAACATTGACAGCAAGACGTCTCAAAAACTTGAATGTTTCCAGGACGTAAAAACGGTTAGCATTCCAAAAGGTTTTCAGCCCTTCCTCAGTAGCATGTTGAATGCCAACAACCTTGAGGGCTGGTCATCCAGCCCAATATTGTCAATCACTTTTATCTTGTCTCTTCATGTGGTTTTCCTGTAAAATGCAGGAGTGGTATACCATTGCCTTCTTTTGAAGAGTTAGAAATTATGTATTTGCCATTGTCACTAAAATAATCATCTGCCTCCAGCATCTTTCTGTAGCTTTTTGCCCAATACAGATACTACCTCAACTTACAAAGTTCATTTAGTGACCATTCAAAATTACAATGGTACTGAAAAAAAGTGACTGTTTTTGACACGACCGTTGTAGCATCCCCATGGTCATGTGATCAAAATTTGGACACTTGGTAAATGACCCATATTTATAACAGTTGCAAATGCCCTGGGGTCTTGTGATCACCTTTTGCAATCTTCTTACAAACAAAGTCGATGGGGAAGCCAAATTCAGTTAACAACCATGTTAACTAACTTAACAATGATTCTGTGATTCACTTAATGGTGACAAGAAAGGTTGTAAAATTGGGACAAAATTCCCCTCACACATTGGTTGACCTTAGTGGGAATATATACCATTGGCATCTGCTTCTAGGGTTCTTCACTCGTTTCTCCTAAGAATATCCCATGGCCACACTGATGCAGCATAGCAGAACTTGAAGGAGGCTTCCTAGGTATAATAGAGTGAAACGCAGGTGGTCCGCGATTTACAACAGTTCGTTTAATGACCGTTCGAAGTTACAGTGGCACTGAAAAAAGATTTGACAATTTTTCACACTTGTGACCATTGCAGCATCCCTATGGCCATGTGATTTACATTTGGATGTTTGACAATGGGTTCGTATTTATGACTGTTGCAGTGTCCTGGAGTCATGTCAGCCCCTTTTGGAAACTTCTGACAAGAAAAACCAATGGAGGAAGCCAGATTCACTTAACAACCGAGTCATTAACTTAACAACTGTAGGGATTCACTTAACAAATGTAGCAAGAAAAGTTGTAAAATGGGGCAAAACTCTCTTAACACACTTAGCAACATACATTTTGGGCTTAATTGTGATCATAAGTCAAGGACTACCTGTACACTATTCTTTCTGCATACAATTGTTGTCCAATTGATTTTTTTAATAGGATAGATATTTGAAGATCAGCATAAATGGAAAGAGAGCCATCAATATTTCTAGGTTGGTGAAGTCCTGGAAGAGATGACTGTTTGTGGGAGGAGTGTAATGAAAATAAACGGAGGTCGACGGCTTTTCCAGTTTTATGCATTGTAGTTTCTTGGCCCTTCCCCCTTTATGTTAAAGAAAATGTAACCTTTATTGAACAGAAGCTCAGATGTCCAGGATATAAATACTGATGTAGATTTCTCTTGTTGCGCTTGACAGGCTTTTAGAGAAGGTTCACGGAAATCTTTGCGGATGAAGGTGAGTATCCATGCATAAATCTGATAAATACCTTTGCAACCAGATTCCAAGTATACTGCCTATGTCCGCCATTGATTTGTAAATAGCATCATCACTTAAAAAATTCCTCTGTAACATGGAATTGGGTAGCATTAATTATTAAGTGATTGTCAGGGGCTTACAGTATCCTGCTTGCTGAATATGAAAGAATGAGGCACCGTTAAAGATGGCTGGGGATATTTTGTCATATTTGGGAATGAGTTTGCAAGCATTTTCTTCCAATTCTTGATTTCCTAGTAGTTTTTCACCTATTACCAGTTTTTCCAGGATAGCCTTTAAATTGTGTTTGATTAGCTCTAATTAAGAATGAGGATATTGTTTCTATAGCTTTTTTTTAAGCGAAGGGCCATTTCAAAAAGTCCTAAGTGTCTTTTATAGGGCCCCAAACCATTCAGCCATTGAACTGACTCTGTGGTTTGATACAGAATTCTCCTTCAGAAGCCCACGCCCTGGATGAGAATACCACAGAGGGGTGGGAAAACCGCATTAGACTTTGGACCGATCAGTATGAAGAAGCCTTCACAAACCAATACAGCGCCGATGTGCAAAATCTCCTAGAGCATCATCTAAATGCTAATAAAGAATTTGCGGGCAAGACGGCTGTGCTGGACACAATCAATAAGACTGAACTTGCCTGTAACAATACGGTTATCGGATCCCAAATGCAGGTAAGAAGTATATCCAAAAGTAGTGAGAGAGAAGTCAGTGGTATTCTTAGATTGGGGCGGGGGATGGCGGGGGTGCATTGCTGAGATGCTCTTTCTCCACTTGGAAGTGCACTTTCCTTGCCTGAAAGAGTTGGTGGAGGTTTAATTATAATAATAATTTTATCCCTATCTACCTATCCACATTCAATAAGATTGTTTTCAAGTACAGAAGTAGGATTGTGTGTTCTTGTTTTTTTTAATGAATTTGGGTCCTCTATTCTTATTTTCAACCATCACAGCTTCAGCTGGGGAGAGTCACGAGGGTTCAGAAGCACCGCAAGCTTTTGAGGGCCGCGAGAGATTTGGCTGCTGATACCCTTATAATTGAATATCGTGGGAAGGTGATGCTAAGACAGCAGTTCGAGGTCAATGGTCATTTCTTCAAAAAGTAAGACACCCAAATAATTGCGGAATAGAGGCCTGTTTGGGGGGGGCGAGAACAGTTTTTCTGTTATTGCTGTTTCTTGAAAAACAAAACATGATGCCCTCCTGCTGAGATTTTGAATTAGTTGATAACATGAGCCATTTTTTTCCTATAGGGAATTTATGCTTAAATAAAAGATTAGATGCACATAGACAAATGCATGCAGGGGTGCATCAGGTCATCTGTGAAGGTTGCACCGGGTGGGTGATGTTTGCCAGGAGGTTAAAATGCTGTTCTTTTTTTCCCCCTTCCCTTTCTTCCTCCTCAGACCGTATCCCTTTGTGCTATTTTACTCCAAATTTAATAGTGTTGAGATGTGTGTGGATGCCCGCACTTTTGGAAATGATGCCAGATTCATCAGGCGTTCCTGTACACCAAACGCAGAGGTAAACGGCGGTGCTTTCGTGGCCTTTAGTACTTGGCAAATGTGATTTTGAGTTTATGCTCTACAAATCAAGCAGAGATAATCCCATGCCAATTAAGTGCAGAGGACTCAGACTATGCCCTGTAAATTTTATAATGCCAGAGCTATAGAAAAAAAACTTGTTTCATGGGATTGCTGCAGCATGGGGGTGGGGAGGACTAGTACTTTATGGTGTCATTAAGAGGTGAAATTTTGATTTGTGTGTGTGCTTGTGCGTTTCTCATTAATAAAAATCCATATTGCATGGCAGAGCACTCCTTTTCAGTTTCAGGTACAATTTTTGGTGGATAATCTTGAGGATCTTCAGGAGCAACCAGCCACTGCAGGAGCTGGTCTTTACAATTGTGAGAAATGTGCACCTTTGCAGTAAGACCAATGCCTGGCTGTAGTGTTAGCAGTGCTCCCTTTATATTGCAGGTTCGTCATGTGATTGCAGATGGGATGATTCACCTGTGCATATATGCGGTTGCTTCCATTGCCAAAGATGCAGAGGTCACCATTGCCTTTGATTATGAGTATAATATCTGGTAAGTTGTCTTGGTGTTGTTCCCTTATTATCACCTTTCCCTCCATATTATTCCTTTTTACTTTATTTATTTATTTTTTAGAAGAAAAAAATCTGAAGCAGCTCATGTGATAGGACCCCTTTTTTCCCTAGACATTTGGCCCAAATAATTTTAATCTTCATGTTTATTGTTTCACCGTTTCGTAGTGTCACTTTTATTTTGTTGTAAGCTGCCCAGAGTTGTGTGATAGTGAGATGGGCAGCATATAGATTTTAATAAATAAATAACATAATTTCTTGAGGTTTTGAAGAATGATACTAAAAATGCTTTTCTATCTCTTGTGGTGGAACAGCAATTATAAAGTGGATTGTGCCTGCCACAAAGGAAACCGGAATTGTCCTGTGCAAAAGCGGAGCCTGAACCCCGTAGAACAACTACCTCCACCTGTTCTAGACACACTGATTGGAGCAGAAACTAGGCGCCGGAAAGCCCGGCGTAAGGAACTAGAGCAGCAGGGTGCAGCCTCAGATGAGAACAGCAATCCCCAAACCGAGGAAGTCTCTGAGGGTCCCGCTGCAGTGAGCGATAATGAGGTAATACCCTCATCATTCTGGATAAGTTGAGATCTGGTCATTAATTCTAGGTAAACTTAATCACAGAATGAATCTTTTTTTTTCCTGGACCTTTTCTGGAAAGGTCTCAGTGATGGTCCTCATATAGCAATGGCCCTTAATACGTTATATATCACTTCACAGTGCTTTTGCAGCTCTCTCTAAGCTGTTTACAGAGTCAGCATATTGCCCCCAAGAATCTGGCTCCTCATTATCTACTCGCAGTTGTGACTGCTTTTGAAGTTTTCTTCTTTTTCTCTTTTAGGCTGCAGATAAGGAAGAGAAGCCAGAAGAGGAGAAGGAAACTGCTGCCGATGAGCTGGGAGGTCAGGGCAGACGGGCAAGTATTTCTTAAATATTTAATTTATTCTAGTGTTTTGTGATGACTATTGTCTTTTCCATTGGGCATAGGTATTTCCTAGAATTTTCTGATAGGTGGTTGCTGAGTTACATTTCTCCATTATATTCCCTTTTTCTTCTTCTATGCCTATGCTATTATACATAGCAGTGTAACAAACCCACCACAGGAAATTGCATGTATGTTGCACAAGTTCTGAGATAGTGTTCCCAGTATATTCAAAATAATATAAAGAAGTTGAGGTTATGGGAATATGAATATTCACAAAGCCATGTAGTCAGGGGCAGGTAGCTCCTCATATCAATTATATGCCTCTACTTAGACCATATATAGGACAACATGTAGGAAAAATCAACTCCAGAAGACTTTGGATCTGGATAGTTTTTAAAAGTCTCTTTAGTATTTACCTGCAGGCTTGGTTGTTAATCAGGGTGTGGATTAGTGGAATTTAAACAAGCAAGCATCTGCCACACAATACCCCAGGGTCACTAGTTGTTGATAAGAAAGACAAAAATAAAGTCTGGATAGTAGCCATTGCAATACCAGGAAGTCAGAAGAGGAAGAATTGAAAAAATAAATTTAAAAAAATACAGATGCCTACAAATAGAAATGGAATTACTGTGAAAAAGGAAGGAAGGAAGGAGAGAGAGAGAGAAAAGAAAGAGTACTACTAATAATAAGTGCTTTAGGTGTAATTCCAAAACATTTAGAATACCATCGGTATTACCAAGTCAATGGCAAAAAGCAGCTTCCCTTGGAATAGTTTACATCCTGCAACAATATTTCTAATACCATTAAACAACAACTACCTATCCCAGATCCTTGGGAAGGACTGGATAGGTGGATAAAAATGCCCAATCCAGTCTAAACATCTGGCTGACTATGTCACCAACCATAAACTGCTGCCTTTTTTATATATTTCAGTCAACTTAAGGCAAATATAACTACTGCTCCTCGCTCCTATTTACAACAAGAACATTGGGCAGTGGGTTGGACTGAGAAAAAATGATTGATCTAAAGTCATCCAGCTGGCTTGCGTGGATAAGGGAGGCCTAGAACCCCCAGTCTAGCCCTAACCCTTAACTACTTACTCCAAAGTGTGTCTCTGTTTTTTATGCATTGTTTCAAATCAGCAATATTAATTTTGTATTTCCTGCTCTCAGAACAACTGTAAGCTAAGCTAACTGTCCATTACTTTGTAATAGTACAGACTAAAACACACAGAAGTGCATATCTTCGTTGTCATCACTGTTCTCACAGGAAGTCTGGGTATTAGGGTGTTGTTTCTACAGTTTATCTCTGTGCCCTCCATAATCTGTGGTTTGAGTTATGCCCCATCCTCACTTTCTTCCCCTCAGAGCCGTGTTAATCTCGATTTCTGGTTTTGTATACTAGACCCGAGAAGATAGAAAGGTGGAAGCTATCATGCATGTATTTGAGAATCTGGAAAAGAGAAAGAGGAGGAGAGATCTGCCATCATCAGACAGGAGCAGCACAGATGCAGAGATAGTGGTTACTGCAGAGACCCCAGAACCAGAAGAAGCAAAACCTGTGCCAAATGAAAATGAAGAGAACAATTTGGCTTTAAATGTACCGGTGGCAAGTGCTCCGACCTGTGTCACCAGCGTTGGGGTGAACACCCGGAGATCTTCACAGGCTGGGGTAAGAAGAACAATAGAATTGTTGAGGGTCAGATTGGAAAACTGCTGAATTTAGAGGGTTGATTTAATTGACAGAGTAACAACCCAGCCACTTGTTGGGAAAATATAATTCAGTTGCTGGTCTGTCTCCTGTCTTCCCATCAAATATTGCTTGTGAATTTTCTTGTTCAAATAAACCTGTTAGAGTGAGCAAGGCAGTTTGCTATGGTAACTTAGCTGGTAACAGAGCTGGCACAGACAGTTCACCGTTGCCAAATTAATGCTAGGTTTGGAGAAGTTGTTTCATCTGTCATGATGATCTATTTTTAAAAAAAAGATTATCTCATCTTGTGAAATGGAATTGCTCTCTACAAAGATTACAAATCGGGGCATTTTGGTTGAGAAAGTGTCAACAAAATTTGTGCATACTTCCCTGGGACATATAATACATTCATCTTTCTGTGTTTTAGTCCCTCAAAAGGGGAAACTACAATGTCTTTTCCAAGCTAGATCCTAAAGTTCAAGATACTGCCTTCATACTGTAAACCTATATAGCCATCTTTTTCAGAGTACGGAGTACCAAAAAGTACAAAGTAA
The DNA here is from genome assembly GCF_051295495.1 of Thamnophis sirtalis. Taxonomy (NCBI): domain Eukaryota; kingdom Metazoa; phylum Chordata; class Lepidosauria; order Squamata; family Natricidae; genus Thamnophis; species Thamnophis sirtalis. The sequence continues at coordinate 35,584,563 of NW_028261383.1, forward strand.
ACTAAGAATTCCTTGCCTTCAATAGTTGTTTACATTGCAGGAGACAAGTACAGATAAACCAGTCCCTAAACCGGCACCACCAAAAACACCACGGCCCAGGCCTAAAAGCCGTTTCTCGCGTTATCGGAGCAGCTCAGCACAGAGACTAAGGCGGCAAAAACAAGCTGCCAGTGCCCAGCAATCTGAACTCTCTCAAACTGCCCCTGAGGAAGGAAGTGGTACCAGCACAGCAGTGGCAGCGGAAGTGAGCAGGGTAGAGGGCCCAGGAGAGGGGAGGCCACAGGTGGTGAACTCTGATCCAGTTGTGACAGCTGCTGCAGGATCCCAGGCCAACCGGGCAGCACCCAAATATCCTAAAACAAAAAAGGTAAATGGGGAGTGGGAAAGAATGGGTAAAGGCATCCTTCCTTGCAACGGCAAGAAGATAATTTTGCTTCATGTAGCTCTTCTAATGTGGAATGTTGCTTTAGTTGCTTGCTTTAATGGCTAATGTTTATTAAATCTAAACCGGGAAGGGGGGGAAGCACAGTCATCAAAATGTAAATTTGGATATTTCTTGATTTGATGCAGTCTTCCCCTACTGATTTTTATAACTAGTGGGCAGTCTAAAATAGAAAGCAAAAGGTTAGCAGCATTCAGCTAAACCCAAATGCCTGAATTAACACATGATTGTATCAAAAAGTATTGGTGATATACAGCATTTGTAACAAATATACATGCAAAAAGAGTTTATTAAAGTTGAACTTTACAAAATCTAAAAAAAAAGATGCCATTAATGTACTCCCCCCCCCCCCCAATATTTTTTGGGCACGGCAGCACAGATTTTTAGAAGTTTCCCACAGAATTATGAAAGGGAATGTTGATTGAAATAAAGCATGAATTGTAAAAGCTGACCCAAGACTCTGAATAGTCTTAAGTGATGCCAACTCAGAATTATTGAATCGGGAAACAAGTGCTCTAGTGAAATCTTATATTTGATTTATTGAGGAAAAATGGCATGTTTTTTTTATTCAAACATCAAAAATGATATGTTCATAATCAGATTGATGTCATCACTTTATATTTTAGTTAGTGTACTATCTTTTTAAATATGATGCATGTGATGTCTAAAATTACATTTTAAATATACAGCCTCCAGGATTATAGAACCCATCATAAATGCAGTGATATTAAAAATATTGTAACACACATGGAATTCAATATGAGGGGAAATTATCAGGTTATATTTATTGTGTGAAATCTGGAAAGCTTCTGGAAGACCTAGGAACTTGCATACAATACAATAGCAGAGTTGGAAGGGACCTTGGAGGTCTTCTAGTCCAACCCCCTGCCTAGGCAGGAAATCCTATACCGTTCCAGACAAATGGCATATTTATTTGAATATGTAATCTTTTCTGCATAGATGTTATACTTTGAATTAAATCCACTACGAGAATTCTTTTACCATAATTAATCAACTGCATTAGTGAATATTACATTTTGTACATTACAAAATTACATTGAAATCCATTAATCAATCAATCGGGCATTTAATTACATCTTGGTATCATTTTTTTAAGAGCTTGAGTTTTGTTTTAAAATTGGGATTTGACTGAAAGAAGTAAAACATTATGGTTCTGAGAGTTCCCTGTACTTCAGAATTTTTAGTAAAAGATCAACTTGTGAGGGGGCTGTAGGGGAAGTAGTGAAAAAACCAATTTTAGACCAAGTTCCAAACTGAATATCTGCAGCTTATTTTTATATATTCATGATTATAACTGTAAGCATCTCAGAGTCATTTTCAGAGTGAGATGGGCAGCATATAAATTTAATGAATGAATAAACTAAACAGGTAATTTTTTTAAAAAGTCAGATGCCAATCCCCTGCCTGACACCGTGATAATTTCTGCCTATCTTTATTATCTCACTAACGTTTGCACATTCTTGTTAACTTTATTTAGTAAAATATGTCTTCTTTTTGTTTCTAGTATCTGGTTACAGAGTGGCTGAATGACAAAGCAGAGAAACAGGAGTGCCCCATTGAGTGCCCTTTACGTATCACCACTGACCCAACTGTGCTGGCTACCACACTGAACATGCTGCCAGGGCTTGTTCACTCCCCACTCATTTGTACCACCCCTAAACATTATATCCGTTTTGGCTCTCCCTTCAACCCAGAAAGGCGAAGGCAGCCATTTCAACTGGACGGAAATTACAGCTCTTGTAAAAAGGTATAGTTTTCACTGTGTCTACACTTTTAATCCCTTGGCACATTTCACACACACAACATAGTATAAGGAAAGCTTTATAATAGGGACCACCACGTCCCCAAACCCCCATCCATGGCCCGGTGCCAGACCACGACCCATTGGAATCAGGCTGCAGAAGTGGTGGGTGGGTCAGTGCATGTGTGTGCGTATGTGCACGCAAAGCTGCATTTATGAAAGCGACACGCACACACGAAACTATCCCTTCTAGGTGTATGTCTAATGTCTTGCATTAAAAGACAGTATTGCTTTCTTATACCCCCTAAAGCAGTTTTTGTATTTTATGTTGAACTTATACTAATAATAGAGAAACCATGTGCTTTGGCAGCCTTGGTATCCAGGAACTGTAGAATGTTATTTATAGGTTCCAGAATGCTCCACGCTCGGTTTAGCGGAGGGGGGAAAAGTCCCAATGCATCTCATGACGCCGCCGTGATGATGCGAGTTTGACACCCTTGCTCTCTATGCTATTTTAAAGCCTGGTTATAAAACTAATCAAAAGTTTTTAAACTTTAAATCCTATCATGAAATTCGAGACCGATTATTAAACCTAATTATTATTTGACCAATTTGTTGTTATTGTATTTTAGCAAGGATCAAGCAGGAGAGCAAATTAAGAGGTGTTTTTTTTTTTAATAGGAAAAAAATATAATAAAAATAGTCATAGCTTCTGTACATTGGTTTGGGTCAGAAATCTGTATTGATTTCTCAGTCTTTAAAAGGCTAATGCTAGGAAAGTGCATAAAATGGAAAATGTGTGCAGAATAGTTGCATATTCCCTTCCATGGATTTTCAAACTTTCTGAAGATAAATATTAAGCACTTACTTACTTTAAAAAAAAAGACACTCATATCACACTTAAAAATACACATTTATGTGGTCCCATGAACAAGCATAATTACATACTTTCTCCCTGCTCACCTCCGTGCCTCAGTTGGGGATTTAGTGTGTTTCATACTGCATTCTAAGCTTCCATTATTGGATGGTAAGCAGCTGTCTTGTATGAAATGTGACATAAAAAGATGAGTTGCATTTGATGAATTAAAATTCACATTTCCTTTCGAAATTGGTCACTAAATAGCTCATGGATTTAGGGCATAAACCAGTAATTTTCTTTGCATTTATTGTTTTAGTTTACAGTAGCCTTTTCCAATCTGCACCCCAAATCCTTTTTAGGAATTTTGACTCTTTAAATTCCAGTGTATTTATGGGTCCCTAAGTTGAGAGAGATTGGTTTAAAATATTAATAAACAGAGTCTTACATGCTTCATTAAAATGAGAACGTTTTGGCTCTGGTTTTACAACCTTGAGAGTTTCAGAGTAGAAGTGATTTTTTTTTAAATTGGCAATATTGGCAACACATTAGCACCAACTCTGGTAATGGCATGGATTGCAAATCCCTTTTATTTTATAAAAATATGTCTAGTTTTTAAGACTAGAAAAGCATTAAAAATATGAACCGTCACAGGCTTCGTATTTGTGAAGCAGTAATCTAGGTCTGCTCTGATTATTTTTCCTTATTCCATTCCATGCAGTTGGATTCCCCTACACTAAAGCTATTGCTATTTTCCTCATTATTTTTAATCTCTTGTCCAGAATTTGCCAAGTACATAAATGTGGAGAGAGAAAGAGAGGCTGTACAAAATGAGATGTTGCTTAAAAGTTTAACTTATCTTTGGGATAAGATAGCAGTGGAGGCTGCCAGTGGAATTAAGGCCATGTGTTGAACATTTCTGAAAAAAACAGAAAGAATATGCATTCAGTAGGTTTTTTTTTTTTTTTTAACAGCGTTGGATGAAGCAGGCTCTAGAAGAAGGAATGACTCAGACCTCACCTGCTTCCCAGGAGAACAAAACCCAGTGTCTATACCAAAGCAACGAGAGTAGTAACGTTTCTGGCATTTGCACAGAAAATACAGGTTGGTTGAGATGTCTTCTCACTATTGAAACATTAACGGGGAGGGAAACTATTGGGAGTTAAATCGTGAACAGTGATTTTTTTTAAATTATAATTTTAAAACAACCTTTTGTAAAGAGAGTCCTACAGCTATTCAGGCATGGCCACCATGTACTTAAAAAGAAAAAAAAGACCTTACCACAATCGTAGGTTAGTAATAATACAAAGAAATATGAATTTTGCACCCTGTGCACCTAACTGATGGCAGACTTTGTAACAAGCAACAGCTCAGGAGTGTTAAAAGCCAATTGCTTAAATCCTGCCCTACACGATCCTTGGCAGCTCTGAATTTCTTAGTTCATCTGTTAAGCTGCTGCCGTAAAGACACGTAGGAAACCTGTGCAAGACGCAGGTTTCTTCCTTTTGCCTGGGTGGTTGCCTTGGGTGAGATGAACAAATTTAACGCGCGCACCCGAGTAAAGGGCCCCCTTCTCCATCAAGACCAAGAAATGGGTACTCATACAGAAAGTGTACTGCATGAAAAGTCAAGAGTTTTATGCTTAATACTTCTCTCCTAACACTTTCTAGGGAGATAATTGGTTAACCAGTGGGCACCTGGTTACAGAGCAGCCACTCTGCAGCAGAGCAGCTACCTTGCTACATCTGTGAGCGAAGCAAAAAGCTGAGTTTTAAAAATAGTAACTTTACATCTGTCTTTGCAGAGGAAGAGGGTGGCGAACTCCCCAAGTCAGGGATCAGTTTTCCAAGGACGTCAGACGAGGCCCTAGGCAGTGTACAGATAACTGTGTGTTGCACAAAGGTTAGAGCCATCTAAAGTGGACAAAGCACTAGTGCTGGGCAAATTTGCAATGTTGAGTGAGTGAGAGAGAGAGAAAAAGGAAAACTTGGAAGGTTTTCTCGCGATCTCAAAGATTGGTGTGAATTTGGAGTGGTTTCTAAGAGACCCACTGCAGTTGTCTGGTGGCATTCAAAAAAAACAAAACAACCCCACCCCTCAACAAATATTTGTCTTTTGTCCCAACTCAGATTTGTTATATTTTAGTGTGTGGTGCATAGCTGGGAAGGGCAGCCATGTATAGCCATGAGGAGATTTTGTGACCCAAGAATGAAAGGAAGCCGGGTGAAAGATTGTTTAGAGGAGGCTGTTTGTAGATTGGAAGGCAGCATCTCAAGAGAGAAACAGCTCAAAGTACTTGCAGCAGTTAGTGAAATAGGAACTAATGAGACTTGGCTGGGGAGCTATTCCACAGAAGACGTCTTAGCAGTTAACGTCTTTCCTTCCATTCATAGGTATCTAGGGGCCTCTGTTCAGCAAGAGGCTGAATTGTGGAGGATGAGAACCAATTTTTTCCTCCCAGTAGAAAGACAAACCCGTAATGGCCAATGGGACAATCCAGCTTCATTGGATGTTTCAGCCAGTGGGGAGTTAATGAGTCTTGTTGCAACATGGAGAAATTGGAGTTCCCACATTGGCAGCCCATGAGCCTGTAGACAGCTTGCTGCACAGCTGGCAAAGGGTTCCAAATGATCCAACGATGGAAATCAGGGCTGATTGCATGGATTTTATCAACTTTCTTTAGGGATCATATAAGGACAGAATGCTGTGCGTGTTAAAAAAACAAAAACAAAAACAAGCCCCAAAATGTTTCTGGATGTATATGGAGTTATAGGAAGGGTTTGGTCTGTTGTGAAAGTTTAAATCTGTGGGTGCAAAGAAAAACAGCCTCCGATGAAAAAGTTGACCTTTTGAGTGTTTTTGTCGTCAAGAAGTGGTTCCCCTTATCCCAAAGATACTAATGCAGTAGCACTTGAATAGGAGATAATGAAATCAATAAGAGCTCATAAAGAAAGAGTGGAATTTGGGGTTGGGGATGACAGGGGGGAAAAACTGAGGAGAGTTCAAATTAATTGGAAGGTGAAAAGAGTGCAAAAAATGAGGCCCAGTTGTCGGAACTTAAGCGCAGAAGAGTAATGGAGGACCTACAGGAAAGCCATTGTGATATGGTGGATAAGGTTTTAGTTTAGGATCAGGGAATTCCAAGGTCCAGTACACCCTCAGCCGTGGAAGAAGCTCACTGTAATACTTTATTGATTAGCTGTTAAGCCATATTAGAATCCTCGGAAGCTCACTGGATGGCTTTGGCTCTTGTCAGTCAGTCCCTTTCAGTCCATTCTCTTTATGTGATGTTGGTTGTGAGGAAAATTGGAGATGGAAAAGTAGGATTTAGACATAATGAATAAACGAATAGGCTGCTAAAAGTATGGTGTTGGGTTGGTGGTTAGCTCCTGTTCAGCCTTGGTGTATACATCCATGGCAGGTTTTCCCATCAACTGAGCTTCATCTCAGAAGGCGAAGAAAATGAATGTGAATTTGTATGGAATAGGGCAAGCTTGGTTTTGTATATAAAGACTTGAGAGGTATTTCTGTCTTGACTACAGCTCTGTATTGTGACAAGGTTCCTGTGGCTGAATTAGTCTAACAAAACAAATCATTTGGAGTTGTTTGCTTTTTCTTTATTTAGAACTACTGAAGGGCCTGAATCTGACTGCTTTCAGTTGAACACTTTTTTCATTCCTGAAAACATCCATTGAGTCCTGTTCTTTTTGAATATTGTCCCTCATTTCGACTTTTGCATTAGGTTTGAGTGATTGTTAATGTGGCAGGAGCCAAATTTAAAATGCCATGGGTAAAGGTAGAGGGATTAAATTTTGAGCACAGAGGAGGGCTTTATAATAGTAGAACATCATCTAGATTGTATGTTAAATTTCAGATGTATTGAGCCCTCTGAAGAAGTGGAAGTCTCGCTATCTGATGGAGCAGAGCGTTACTAAATTATTGCGGCCCCTGTCTCCTGTCACCCCTCCGCTTCCTGACTCCCTGGTTCCAGATTCGCTGAGCCCCCACCTCACCACGTCCTCCTCATCTGTGCCAGGAGAGGAGGAAAGTCGCAATGGCTGCGGTGTGATCTTCTCCCCGATTCCCTCCTTGGCGGCTAGCCGCTGCAATACTCCACTACAGTTTGAGGTAAGCTGAGCTGGAAGATGGGGGAAGCAATTCTGCTTGCAAAAACTTAGAAGATGTGCATCAAAATTACTCGGAAGGAGAACAGTTAACACAAGAAGCATACGGATGACAGTTTTAAGAGAACCTTCTGAGTTTATTAGATACAGGTAGTCCTCAACTTACGACCACTACTGAACCCCAAATTTCCATTGCTAAGCAAGACAGTTGTTAAGTGAGGTTTGCCCCACTTTACAAGCTTTCTTGCTGCAGTTGATAAGTGAATCGCTGCAGTTGTGAAGTTAATAACACAGTTGTTAAATGAATCTGGCTTTCCCACTGACTTTGCTTGTCAGTAGGTCGCAAAAGGCGATCACATGAATTTGGGAGACTGCAGCCCCCATCCATATATGCCAGTTGACAAGCAGCTGAATTTTGGTCACGTGACTGGGGATATTGCGGTAGTCCGATGTGTGAAAACGGTCATCAGTCATTTTTTCAGTGTGTTATACCTTTGAATGGTTACTAAACAAACGGTTGTAAGTTGAGGACTGCTTCTACTAATAGGGTGAATTATCTGTTCCCTTATTGCTATGTAAATCAGAGTCAGTGGTATTCGGGCTCCTCATAAGCGCTGCTCGAACTTTTTTCTCCCTCCTTCTCTTGGTACTTTTCAAACATATTGCCAAGTTCACAGAATCCTTATCCCCCACTTGCATTGCCTAGTAAACCAGCAATTGAGCCCATGTTTTGCCATCTGCATTAGACTGTTTCATTAGATTACCATTCCCTTCCTATCTGCTTCTGTTTTTCAAACCTTTTGGAACTCTTTAGATTTTAAAACAGATGTGAGCGTGAAAGACTTTCTGCTCTTGTAGCTTTCTTACAGAATAACCCAGAGTCAATGTGTTCATTCTCAAGTGTCCCATGATTATGTCCCATCTGTTGTGTGAGGGGGATTTGAAATCTCAGTATTTGGAAGATGTGGCTATCCTTGCATCTGCCACTCCTCTTCATAGAAACTTGATGGGAATAACATTCTCTTGATTGCTAACTCAGTCATCACTGAGGATTCAGAAGTTTTGAGCCTTGTTTCTTAACATATCTTACAGCGTAGCTTATGATCCAGCTTCAGCTGCTGTTAGGGATGGGTTTGAGTTCTCTGCAATTACAAAAAAAAACCCCCACTAAAAACAACTACATGAGTTCATAATCTAATTTCTGTTGTCTTTAAACTGCAACAAAAAACTTATTTTTTTTCAGAATTGAAGGGTCCTTGGTGCTCTCTGAACTTACCTGTTTTCTTGCGGACATTTCATTTCCCAAACCAGCTAGTGATGTTTTTGCACTGATGTTATACCTAGTTTGGGTAATGAAACATCAGCAAGAAAACAAGCAAGCGAAGAAAGCACCATGGACCCATTATGTCAACCCTGAGCTACAAATATTCTCCTTTATTGTTTTATTGTTTTCAGAATTGGCAGTTTGTAACTAGTTCTTTGTGGTTTATTCTCTTACTGTTACCCAGAAGACAGCAGAGGTCCCATTTCTTGTTCAATCTCTGCCTTCTCACATTTCATTATGTATTTTTCAGATACTCTCAAATCTATTTTCATATGTGAGAAAACCACAAAACTGCTCCCAAGAAATCCTCAAAAACTGTTTCTTTTAAAAAGAAGAGTTTAAGAGTTACACTATAAGCATATTTGTTTCATTTTTAAAAATAAATATGCTGTTATTGTAGCTTAATAGGCAGTGTCACATTTCACTGAGGCCTCTTTACCCAGCCAACCTTATAGATAGTGACATGAGAAGATGCTAAGAAATTGTATGTTGAGGCAGTTTGTGCGCCCAATTCGAAATGCTGCTAATTTGAAATTGGCACTAGAGGAGAATTTGTCAGAATCAGTTTTAGTCAATTTGCGAAGCTTTTCATCTTTGGCAGAAGCAAAACCCCTGCTTTTTACTGTGTATGAGTGAGTCTTTTGTCCTCCCATCCCATATTTTTGTAAGAAAGATCTGGGGTGCATTAAATTCCTCACATCTACGTTTTCTGTACCGAGGCTTTGTTATTTATTCCACTCATTATGGCATTTTATTTTATTTAAGCTGTTCTCTGCTGCCTTTTCAAGACTGTTCAATTGTTAAACTGCAGATCTCCAAAATTCTGCCTAGAAATACAGGCAGCACACAAGTTTATAATTCATATGTCCAGTGTAAATTTAAAACCAATACGTATGAATGTAAATTAAAATAAACACCGAGTAAAACATTATTAGTGTGTCCCTAAACATTGAAGAAATTCAAATAGCTATTAAACCAAGCCAAAGAAATCAACTATACACAACAAATACAAAATGACTGTACAAAAATCAGCTAATATAGTTTGAGGAAACAAACTAGTGTTATAACTAGTGTCACATTTAATTGTACATATAGTACTGTTGAAGAAAATACCGTACTGCATATTTAGACATTACAATAGTTAAGATTTTGTCATATGAACTTGTGCTATTAGTTAAATTTTTGCCTAATCCCTTATTTTACCCTGTTATGAAATAAACTTCCAAACTTGCCTGGAACAGTGTGAGGTCATTTTAAGCAAATTTTCCTGTGTGTCATGTTGTATAATCCTGGAAAGTATGCTCAGGGAGAAATCAGTTGTAATCCTACGGTGTGAAATCTGTTTTCTAACATAATGAATTCCTGGGCCCCCTATTTGAATTAAATTACTCTTAAGAACATAACATTTGGGATATACTTGAAGTAAAGAAAGTGAAAACATATCTCTTGTAAAGTAATTAAGAGGTTATACAGCTTAACGTTTGCTGTTTTACTCCTATCCTCTGATTATATATTTTTGATTATTTCGCTATTGTTTCTGCCTTTCCTATAGAAGTTCAAGTCATGAATATAACCTTGCATTTTCCCCACTCCTGATCCAGCAATCAATCCATAGCACCATCCTAATTTTCATGACTGGCAGCAGATTTTGAGGGTAGCCTAGCTCCCCCACAGCATACAATTCGTAATAGAAAGAATATCCCCAGCCCTGTATACATTAAATAATTTAATGCTTATATGAAGGAAGTCTTAAGGCAACAGCATTGCCCCCAAAAACCTTTCTTTACACATCATGTCCATCTTCTCACTGTGAAGTAAGTATGCTAAGTTCATGTCTACTGTGGTTGCCCATTGGAGAAGTGACAGACTTTCCTGCATAATACTTCACTAGTCAACAAATGCTCTCTACCTTGCCTTCAGTGTTAGGAAGAGGTTTGTCCCTGAATACCAGTTTCTGGGCTCCATGAACCTTTCCATGTTCTGCTTCTAAGCTTCCTCTTGGCCTCTTTTGGGAACCCTTTGGCTCAGTCCAGTATAAACTCCTATGCTCAGTCCTTCCCTGACAGCAAGACTTATATGGAATCAGTTCTGACTTAGCTGTAGGGGCTTGCTTGGGGCTTTGTCACTCAAGAATGTCCTATGCTAGTTCAGGCTGACTTTCTGAGGTCTAGACATAAGGTTAATTAAAAAAAAAAAGACAATATCCTGATTTCTATGTGGTCCTTTGACTTGGGCCTGTCATGACATATGAATAACTCTTGTCCTAAAGTCTGTGTAATGTTTGTAGTCTTCCCCCCAACTGCTGAGGACTTGCCCAGGAGAGTTTATTTTTATTTTCTTTATTTTCTTTTTCTTTCTTTCTTTTTCTTTTTTGCTCCAGAATAGCTGTGGCTAACCTCTATGCTTGGAGGTTGTCATTTTGAGTTTTTTTTTTCACTTTTATTTTAGTTTGCCTCTTGACTTGTAAAATTAGATGAATAACAAGATGCTTTTCCCTCCTAGAACGTATCCTCCCCTGAGAGTACCCCTGCGCATAGGCCCGAGTCCCTGTCGCCCGAGGTAGTTATCACACCATCTCAATTGGAGGCGGAGAGTGTGTGCGCTTGGTTTGTGTGTTGAGCAAATGTGTGTGTCTCGGAGGGAGGAGGGGTGGGGAGAAAGCTGCAGGAGAAGAAGGAAATTGATGGGGAGGAAGGAAGAGATAGTCCATTTCTTTTGTAGTTCTGGTTGGGTAGAAAACAGGGAAACATGATATACATGCTAGTCCATCCATCTGAAGCAGAGAGAGAGAGAGAGAGAGAAAATGAACTAAAACAGCGTACGCTCAAATCAGCCCCTTATTCTCCTTGCTTCATTACAACATAAAAAGATTATTCTGCCTCTGCTCTACCCCCAGGTCCAAATTCTTTGAGATACAAATTCTGAATTCAGGCTAATAATGCCAGTTAGTGAACACAAAGGAAGTCTTCATTAGATTTTGAGGGATCTGAAATTAAAACATAATAGAATTTAGAGGGATAATTGGTTTGATTCACTATTGCAGATGCCAGGGTGTGTGTTTTACTGTAGGTTCGTATCAACCTGCATGATTAAGCTCCACTTCACTGTCTTAGTATTAAACTATGTCAGTTTCAGTCATAAAATAAATGCTTAAGTAATGTAATATAAAGATCAAAAGGGTCTTTCTATTGTCAGATCCTTAAGACAGTGCTTATTAAGCTTTTAAGGCTGCCTTCTGCAACCTGATGGCCACCAGCTAAGTTCCAACCACTAAGATCCCTGAGCTGGCCAGCAGACTAGGAAAGCCTCTTAGAGAGGTTAGCCTTAATATTTCTGCTTAAAGAATAAGCTGTTTAAGATTGCATTTCACTGTGCCTGTATTCTAAACATTGCCAATTTTTGTTGTTGTTGTATGGTGTTCTCGTTTTTGTAACCTACCCAGATACTCTATGTGGTCTTTGTGTTTGTCTACCTTTGTTTCAAACCAAGATGGCTTACCCACAACTAACAGAAGCCTGTTGAGCCATGCTTAGAAAAATGCCACTTCTGAGCAATTCTCATTTCCCCACCTCTCCAACTATGATATATTCCAGTATAAATGCAAGCAGGCATAAGTTGCATAAAGAACCTTAGCCTTTCACAAGGGAGGCACTTTTAGCTGAGGGAAGGCCGGCATTTAAAGTTTCGCAGCCTGCAAACAAAGCGTTGGGATGAAAGTGCTCCATGAAAACGTAGCAAAATGGCAGGGGGGAAAAAGCTAGAGGCAGATTCTGATAAACGACATAAACCTCTAGAAGAGATGTAATTAGTATACAGATGATAGGCAGCACACTGGCCATGGCAGCTTTCCACTGCCTGCTGTTTTTGAGACTAAATGAGTTAAAAGATAATGATAATGTACTCCACTATCTCTGCATGGTTTTGGATTGGAGAGATTAATTCAAAGGTTTTTTTTTAAAAAAAAAAAACACAATTAAATAGTAAAAATGAACAGTCTTTCTAGAATGGTGTTTCTTACTCTTGGCCACTTTCAAGCTGTGTAGACTTCCAACTTCCAAAGTTTCCTAGCCGGACATGTTGGCTGAGGAATTCTGGGGGTTGAAGTCCACAAATCTTTAAATTGCCACGGTTGAGAAATTCTGCTCTAGAGAGACTGGAGGCCCACATATCTTAATTCTTCTGAGGTAACCAGAGACCTTTTATCATAGCTTGGATCGAGATGGGCCTTGAAAGCAATGGAAAAGGGGGAAGAAGTAAAAGATAAATCATCTATTTTGAATAGAACACATCACGCCAACCTTATCTCTTGCTTGGTTTTAAAACAATTCTACAGATATTAGGAGAAGATTCCTGTAAAGGAATCTTGTCATTATGACAAGATAACATACTTTATGTAGAGAACTACCCAGGATTCCATCATCTTATACTCTACCATCGACTCTTGTCAGTCTCTGTGTTGAGGAGATTTCTGAATGATGTGTGAGAAAAAGGTGTGCTTATGCTGCATGGTTGTAATAGTCGTACTGTAAATTAGCTGGTTGATCAGAACATCCGGTGCCTGGCACAGTTGTTTGCCTTGAAATTTGTGTTTGATTCTTCCCCTTTTATTGAAATGGTTGTGATGTTATATGTGAAATGGGTGACCTTGCAAAAAACACCAAGGCAATTTGGGGGGGAGGGCATTGACATGTCCATCCCAGATGGGGAGGGACCCTGAGATTGTGCAGAATCTGCTGCCTAGAGGAACAAAAAGAGAAAAAAAAGGACTGTTTAGATAGAAGAACAGGTAAAAAAGCAAAACAGAGCAGAAAGAGTGCAGCGGGTTAGGGGAGCAAGCAGCGGGAAAGTAGCGTGTGCTGTAATTTGTCAATGTGGGAAATATTTCATAACAACCTCTTTCTTTTTTTCTCTCTCTTTGTGCCCCTTTCTCCCCGGTTCTCTCCCCTGTTCGATCTCCTTTTCTTCCCTGCCCTCCCTTGCTCTCTTGATGGCTGTTGTAGCTCTGCCTCAGGACAGACCTGGACACACCCAAGGCAGCATTCCTGGACGCTGGTGCTAACAACTGCCTAGAGAGACCTTCATTACTCACCACGGGGCATTCTGAGCCAGCCTCCCTGCCCTCAGAAACCAGCTTCCTGGGAAAGAGCATGGAAACCCAGACTTTGCTCAGAAACTCTGACCAAGCTTTTCGGACAGAGTTCAATTTAATGTATGCCTTTTCCCCTTTGAACGCGATGCCCCGGGCCGATGGATTATTAAGAGAGTCTCCCCAGATGGCCGATGGGAAGCTTCTGAATCCAGATATGGGCAGCTGCAGTTCTCCTGCAGAGGGATACTTTGGCAGACACGAGCAGGTGATGCTTAAGGAAGCCGTACATGGCTCAGCGGCCCATTGTGAAGGAGTCAAATCTGCTCCCCAGAACCCTCCACAGAGAAAAAAGGTGAGAGAAGTTTGTGGAATTCATGTTGTTCATTTTCTGCTGTGCTTTTGCTGATGGGCTCCCTGTCATCTTAGGAAATAGGATTTTTTTTAAAGCAAGCCTAATCTGAAATTTGAGCAAAAATCAGTTGCTAAGCTAATTTCAAATCTAATTGTATGGCATTTGTAGTGATTTAAAGTGCAAAACAGTCACTGTTTTATCCTAAACTTACCGAAACTCGGCCCCAGCTAGGCTGATAATCGTGTTTCCCTCATAGGTATCTCTGCTGGAGTACCGCAAACGAAAGCAAGAGGCCAAGGAGGGAGGGGATCCTGCCAGATGCACAGTGACATCTAATCGACTAAGTAGCAGCAGCTCTGGGCCAGAAGTGGACGTTGGTGCTGTGCCAAGCTCTGGAAGTCACACCCTATCGTCTCCACAACATGGCTTCTCCCCCTCACACTCCTCCCTGTCTCATCTAGAGGAAGTGAGCCCCCCAGAGCCGAGAGCAACTAGTCACTGCAAATCGCACGAGAGCATCAGCAGTAGGTGGTAAGTGACTGCTTGTTATTACCCAGTCTTTAGACGAAAACCTATGCAATTCACGTCCTCCACCTAGAAATCCCTCCGTGTAATGCAGCAGGGTAATCTTGCCCATTGTAGCTGACATTATTGGCCAAGTGATTATCTCTAGGACTGCTAATACTATATTATTGTAGTCTGAGGAAGAATCCCTCAATGCTAAGCATTTCTTATAGGCAGCACAAGGCCAGATTGGCTTTCCAGTAACTAATGCGTCACTCTGTGGAAATTCTACAGCAGGGATGCGACTAATGGGGTTTCTGGCAAGAACCAGCCTTCCTGCTCCTCTTCCCCTCACAAGGAGAGTTGCCCTATGGAACCAGAGTGGCTATTGAGCACGCGCACGTGTGTGTGTGTGTGGAATTCTGTGGCTGGGAACCAGCCTTTACAACCTATCTAAACCAGAAAACTACAAGTAGAGGTGAAAGGGCTAGGCAGAATATCTTCCCCCTTGTAAACTGCCTCACTGAGGGCAAACATTGCTCAGAACTTGGCTGTGATAAGTAGTTACGAGGTACCCATATACCCATCGGGTTAAGCAACATTGTACAAAGTGCTGAAAGGGAGCAATTAAATAAGGAATTGAAGGCTCTGGTCCATGAGATAAAAGAAAGGAAGAAAAATATAGCTATATAGAATAGCCCTCACTTATTGATTGCAATTGGGATTAGTAATTCCACCACCAAGTGACACAGTCATATTGTCAGGATTCCAACTAACACACCCTTTGAATGAAAGAACTCCGGGGCCTGAGGTTTCCTCAAAGAACATTTTATTAGGGTATATCATATTGGCACAATGGTGGTGAAAACCAGCTCTAAAGTTCCCTCCGGCTTTCCCCTTAATTAAAAGTAAAAGTTTGCCACTTCCCCCGCAGGCATCAGTCACATGATCCAATCAGCATTCAGTCCAGACGTCGGATGACTCCAGTCTCCACCTCCCAACAACATGCACACAAGACCTTGGTTCCCAGGGGAAAGAATGCTGTTATAGCACCCCAACTATCTCTACACACACCTCTTCCCCAATCCCTCATCTCCAGTCTGCGTCAGCACCGAAGCTTTGAAGAAAAGAAAAGAAAACCCTCACTGGAAGAGAAAGATGGCCACCGTCTAGCTAGCTTCAGGGCTGACACATACAGTGAAAAGTCATGTGACTGACTTAGGTCAGTTCCAGCCACAGCCATTAAGTGAATCATCACAGGTCATAAAGCATAGTGTCACATGACCAGGACTTGCAACTTTATGCCAGCTTCTGCGTTGACTGTTGAAAATCCAGCTGTGGAGGTTACAAATGGCAATCATGTATTCCCAGGATGCTATGACTGTTGTAAATGTGCACAGGTTGCCAAGTCACAGTTACGTGAACATAAGAGAGGCTGCAATTGTTGCAACTTTTAACAACTGGTTACGTCTCCTTTTTCTGCACTGTTGTAACTGAACAGTTGCTAAATGATGTGAAGAGTTCTATGTTCAGCTTTTGAGAAGAAGATGAGTGTGATTTTTAAACTTGGAGGAAGAAACTTGACTAGGCTGATTGTACTATCCTGATAGCCAAAAATGTAGAAAATCTGTGAGCCCTAATATTCATAGTCAAAGAACACAGCGGGGAGGAAAAATGGGAAGAAAATGAAATACAAAAAGACTAAATGACTAATGACAGGAGGTAGAATAATTGGCCTTAAAACTAACAATGAAGATCCAATCCAATCTTGTGCCTTCTGCCTTTTTAGGCTCAATCATCAACAGTAAAGGAACAAAAGCAGTAAAGAAAGTATGCCACAGAGTAACATTTGCAATGAAGGCCTTGGAAAAGATACTCAGAGGCTGTGTTGCTTCTCTTTCTGCAAAGATAGAATTGCACAAGAATACTGTATTCCACTATGACCCTCTATGGAAGCAAAAGTTGAACTTTAAAGAATCGGGATAGGAGGAAGGGTATTGACACTTTTGAACGTTGGTGTCAGAGAAGACTCCCTTGAGGCTGATCCTTGTGATGAACAGCCAAGAAAACAAATTTATTATCAAAGAAATCAACACAAGTTCTCATTGGAAGCAGACATGGCCATGCTCAATTATCCTACTTTGGATGTATTATGTAAAGACCCACCTCTCTGGGAAAGGTCATGATTGATTGATTGATGGATCGATATCCTGCCTTCTTTATTCATTTTTTAAAGACCTCAAGGTGGCAAATATGCACAATACTCCTCCTTCCTATTTTCCCCACAACAACCCTGTGAGTTGTGTTGGTTCTGAGAGTATCTCAAAATCACCCCAACCACGTTTCATCCCTAAAGAGGGACTAGAGCTCACAAAAAGGTTGGGAAAGATAGAAGGAAAGGAAAGAACAGCAGTTACAGTAGCTATTAATGTAGTTTTGCTATACTTGAAATTACAAGCTAGGGATGGATTGTCCCGCAGAAATATCTACTTAGTTGCTAGGAATCAAAAACGACTTGATAATCAGTTTTGCTTTTTACCACCCCATTCATTGTACCTCTGCCGAACCCATATGGTGCTTCACACATTGCCTTTTGTTGTCTAAAAGTTTTGCTTCTCTTTTTTGAGAATCTCATCCATTTCATTCAATATGACTTTCTCAAACTCCCCTTCTCTCAATCCATTCTCCTTGCATGCATTGGTTTTGAGATCCATAGTCTCACTGCGTTTGGCAATAGGTCTAATATTTATTGCAGATCATTTGGGTCTTCAGCCAACAACACGGCATCATCTGCATATGAAAGTATGTTTAGGTACCTGATCCCACCTTAGAAATGAATGTTTTCAGTAAACATGAACTTTACTGTTTTTACAAGCCTTAAGATGACTGTTTATCTGCACAAACCCTTGACATTCCCATATTCACTCATTTTTTTTCTTCATGTTTTTTCTCTCTGTCTCGTGTTAAAGGATGGTGCCCACTTCTGTTGAGCGGCTTCGAGAAGGACGTGGCATTTTGGAGAAGGTTTTACGTAGCAGTGCAAAAATGTGTCAGCGAGGAGAACCCTCGCCTTCTCGAGATAGTGTAGGAGAGAGAGAAGTAGGTAAGTTGAGGATGTATCAGAAAGGAGCCCTGGGAATGAATCTTCTTGGAAAGCCAAAAGTACATTAGGAACTCCACTTGTGAAGTCGCTGTTCTCTGTGGAGCCACTTCCACATGAAATGTCCAACCCAGTGGAAGCAGGCTAGTTTCTAAGAATCCTACTCAGCTGTCAGTTACAGTGATCTCGGGCCTGAATTTTCTGCACAATCTTTTGTCAGGGTTCCAAATAGCATCCTCATCCAGATAAGAGTCCGAGGCTAAGTATTCCTCAAAGTCCAAATTTAGTTGAGGAGCCATATTGGCACATGTTGAAAAACCCAAATCTGAACACCTCCAGGTTTTCCCCACCCAGTTGAAAGTTCAAGACCCTGCCCCAGCACCCACGTATCCATTCACATGGTCCAATCAGTCACTGTCCCAAAGGAAGATTCCTCCCAGTGACACCCCTCCATCCAGGTGCAGGGGCTAGATAACCTTGACTCTCTGAGAAAGAATGTTATTTCGACTGCAAAGTTCCCATGCCCCATCCATACAGTCCCCCCTCCCAGTTTCCCACAGTAGAATATGTGGCAGGCCTGAGGCCCACTGTAAAAGATGGTTTCCAAGCCTGACATCTTTGATTTGGTAAAAAAAATCCAATTGTTATCATAAATATAAAGTAATAATAAGGATACCACGTGTCTGACAGGAAGTAGCCACTTGTTCCCATACAGTAGCAGGTCGCAGTCACAGATGCCCTACTTAAATAAGGAGCATATGCCTTACACATCCTAGTTATAAAAGATGGTTTAAAAAGCCCTAATCCTAACCCAATCAACATTGGCACCATTCTGAATGAAGGGTTTATCACACACACATCCCCATGTTCTACCACATAGTGTGATCATAGGAAGAGAAACCTAAAATGAGCTGCAGGTTGTTTTCATTGTTATGAACTGCTCTGGAGCTATTACTGTTCCAGTAATTATTCCCTTTCTTTCTGTTGACATGACAGAGCAGGCCAAAGGAAGGACAAGCATGTTGTCATATACCTTCCCATTCCTCTATAAACACGGGCATCAAACTCACTGCATCACATTGCCGCCACGTGACGTATGGCAACATTTTCCCCCTTTGTGGAGCTGGGGTGGGCGTGGCCTGCATGTGACACATCTGACCCGAGAGCCACCAGTTTGACACTCCTCTATAAGAATCTCACTGATCTCATGACATCCAAGTATTCTCTAGTCAGTACACTTCAGTATATTGCTCAGGCTTTAAATTTCTTGAGGTTATATTTCCTCACAGGAACGTTTTCTCACCTTATTTCTATTTTTTTAAAAACACCACTGAATATTTGCTTTGATACTTTATTAATGTGGTTTAATTTGCGCAGTTTATCTTACTACAAATATTTCCACTGCATTATTATATATTTCCTTTTTGTGAATTGCCAAGAGTCTGAATGATTGCAGTGGCGTGCAAGATGAATGAATGAGTGATGAACGATCGATCATTCATTCATTCATTCTCTACAGATGCCTGTCTCAAGGAAGTGGCTTTCTTGCCTGATTCAGGAAAGAATGTGCCCTCCTTACACTTATCTCTCTGGTTGGTTTTCTAGATGCTGTAGAAGGAGACTTATCAGAATCGGCCAATTCTTCCTTTAAGGGCCCAGCTGTTTACAGTCCTTCTCGATACAGCTATCAGGTATGAGAAGCAATAACAAGTATGGTAGTTAAGTCTCTACCCATAGCAATTCATCAATCGTTTTCCACAAGGTGTACCCAACCTTTCCTAATCTTTTAAATGCATTTTAAATTCAGAAAATACAAATACAGATAGTCCTTGACTTACAACCGTTCATTTAGTGACCATTCAAAAATAACAATGGCATTTAGAAAAAAGTGACTTATGACTGTTTTTCCACAGTTACAACCTTTGAAAGATGCCCATGATCACGTGATCAAAATTCAGAGGCTTGGCAACAGGTTCATACTTAAGACTGTTGCTGTAGCCGAAGGTCACGTGATCCCCCTTGGGCAACCTTTTGACAAAGCAAAGTCCGTGGGGAAGCCAGATTCACTTTGAATAACTGGATTACCAACTAATCAACTGCAGTGATTCCCTTAACAGCTGTGGCAAGAAAAGTTGTAAAATGGGGGGAAATCTCCCTTCACAAATGAAACGTTGGGCTCATTTGTGGTTGTAAGTTGAGGACTACCTTAACACAGGGCTGTTTGGAACATACTGAGAACTAAAAGGTAAATCAGAGGTTGGCGGACACATTCTTGGGGCGGGAGGAGGATGGGGGGGGGGGCAATGCCTTTACCCGTTTCCTTTCTGCTCAGAGATTGTGGTGTGCCTGGCCATCTCTACCCACCGCAGCCATTTTGTATGAGCATCCAGGTCATGATGCTAGATTCCAGACCTACGTTCTGGCTCAAAAAGTTTGGAGTTCCTCGATCCAATCAGCTTTCTTAAGAGGAGTGTGGAGGTAGCCAAGGTGCAGCCGAATATAATATTATTCTGTTTTGTTCACTCTCTCCCCACCCCACCCTCCAGCTCTTGCAGTCTGACAGTCCACGTACAGAATCTCAGACTCTCCTTCAGAGCACCTCACCATACCGAGGACATCCCGTCCCATCCCCCGGATACAGCTACCGGTCTCAGTCCCAGAGGCCCGGGCACCTTCCCTCCCTCGGCTCCTCGGAACCCTCCGTGTCCTCCACCCCGTCGGACTCCACGGCTCCGTTTGCAGGGACCTCCTCCGGCTATTATAGCAACCAGCACCATGCTGGCAACGGAGTCTTGAAGAAGAACTGCCCCGCCACGGCTGCTCCCAGTCCCGCCCATTCGACCGTTGCAGACTGCTTGCCGTCCTCTGAATCAGGGTCTCATCCCTGCATGGGAACTGCCAGCTGCACTTCTTCCTCTAGGCCCTCTCAGTCGGACTTACGGACTATCAACCCTGCCGCTTCCGGGCAACCTGCTCTCTACCAGAACTCCAGAGCCGCCACCGCCACAGCAGCACTTTCCAACCCGCAGCACTACTCCCACCGAGGGGGAGGAAGCAGCCTTCACCCGTACAGACTGCAGCAGCTTCCGGGGTCAGGCGTAAAGACTCAGACAGGCCTTTCATAGGGCAGGACAGAATTGCCTACTGTTCTTTCCAGCGGTAGCTCGAAAGGAAGGATGCTGGAACGGCAAAGGGCCAGAGGCCGAGGCTTCCGGATGTACAAGCGAGCGAAAGCACTGCCAGCCTCCCCCCTGGCTCTGAAACGAGGAGGAAGTGGTGGCGGTGGCGGCAGTGGCGGCGGCAGGGCCTGTAGCAAAGCATGGCCCCGATGCCTGGGTACGTTGTAGAGAAAGCCAATGGTGCTGAGTGGCGTGGCCTCTGTCTCCTGCCTGTGCCCTTAGCTTGTAGTCACCTGGGCAGGTAGGTAAGCTTGAATAAGAAAAACGTGCAAATCAGAACATTAGGGAAGGGCGATTTGGGGGCGGGCGGGGCTATTCCTTTAAGAAATAATAATCCCAAAGTGTTCTCTGCAGAGTTGGGTTCCCAGAACGTTCTGGGTTGGGGAGGGTGGGTGGTGTAGTCCATTCTGATCATTCCAGTCGTAAGCAAGAGCTTTTATTGTCTCCAGACTCTGGGCAGAGACTCATGGGATATGGCTGGTGGTAGTGTGTGTGTGTGTTTGTGTATGTCTGTGTGTGCTCAAGTGTGAATCAGTGTGCATGAGCAAAGACTGGATGCGCAAGCAAATGTTGCCGCAGTGCTAAAGATCACTCTCAGAACCGGAGTCTGGGGCAAGCCGTACTCCGCGTCGGAGCGTCCTCACGCTCTGCCATGGGAAGATGGTGGCTCGTCAGCAGGGAACAGCTTTGTATGATAAGTTGTCCTGTAGTTTGATTGTTTGTCTGTGGATGATGGTGAGAGAAAACGCCCCGTCTGGGTCGTGCGACATGCTGCCCTTGTCAGGCGTGTCCTTGTGCGTGTGTGAGAGGCTCCTGCTATCACCTCGTTGAGGTCCAACAGCACTTCCAGCCCCCGCTGGTTGCGCTGTCCCAATTCCATACAGTTGCCAGCTTTTCTCACTTGTTTACTCTCTCAAGCGTGTGTTTTTATTTATCTAATTTTATATTCAGTTATAACCATAGTAGGTTAGCAAATAAATCAGGCAGGTCTAACCCCACCCCACCCCACCCCACCCAGTGCTGCCACGGACCTTTTCCTCCCCTCTCCGAAAAGATGATGCTGTGAGCATGTCTTCCCTCTTTTCCCAGAAGCAAAAATATATAATTTTTTTTTTGTTTTTTTGCATTTTTAATTAGGGCTGTTACAGGTTTCTCTTAACTCATTGAAATCAGGTGTTCTTCATTCAATTTGGGGGAGACTTTTAAAAAACAAATCAAAAGTGGAGAAGAAAAGAAACCTTTCCTCTAAAAAAAAGTATCCGGCTGTGAGCGTTTTGGGGGAATGGAACTTGACACCCAGAAACCGGGTGTCCTATATACTGTATAAAAAAAGAGGGTGTCAGCTTCACTGGGCTTTGCAGCCTCCTTTCCCCCCCCATCATGTTGAGCATCCTCTCAGCATTGCAAGGATCCGTCTGGAGATCGGCAGGCAGAGATATGAAGCACCCCACTTATTCAGGGTGCTGGGAAGGGTAGGAGTCCACCGGGAAGTCGGGAGTGCAGGGGGGCTGCAGTGCTACCCTCAAGTGGAGTTGTACACTGTGCTGTAATATTTGAACTTTCACAAGAGATGTAATAATTTTGATAATAAAATACTTAACTTGAAAAAAAAATCACTTGGAATCTGCTCTTTTGTTGGCTGGGGAGGTGTTACAGAATAACAGAGTTTGGAAGGGAACCTCAGAGGACTTCTAGCCCAACCCCCCTGCTTAGGCAAGGAAACTATCATTTCAGACAAATGGTTGTCCGGTCTCTTTCTTAAAAATCTCTACTGATTAAATCTGTCAGGAAATTTTTCCTTGGTTCTAAGTTGCTTCTCTCCTTGATTAGTTTCCACCCATTGCTTCTTGTCCTGCCCTCAGGTGCCTTGGAGAATAGTTTGACTCCCTCTTCTTTGTGGCAACCCCTGAATACTGGAAGACTGCTATCATGTCTCCCCTAGTCCTTCTTTTCACTAAACTAGACATACCCAGTTCCTGCAACCGTTCTTCATATGGTTCTAGGTTACTTCTCTCCTTGGTTGGTTTCCATCCATTGCCTCTTTGTCCTTCCTTCAGGTGCTTTGGAGAACATGTGTAGCTTTACATCAAAGGAAAAGGACCTAAAAAGTTACATGATACAACACCGTAAATGTCTATGGAGATTCTCTGTCATCTTAGTCATGGTTATCCCCAAAGGTGCTTTTTCAAGAGGCAACTGGACTGTGTGTTTTTTTCTATGAAGACATTTCGCTTCTCATCCAAGAAGCTTCTTCAGCTCTGAGAGATTGCACCAAATTCTGCGTATTATATTTTAGGAAAGAACAAACTGGAACATGTTCAAAAGACACCAGCGAAGGTGATGAACAGAGGCTGAAATGAAAACTGAAGGATGAAAAAAGAGATTTATGACCACTTTTCACAGTACCAAGGTGGCGCAGTGGTTAAAAGCAGCACTGCAGGCTACTGCTAGATCAGCAGGTCAGCGGTTCAAATCTCACCGGCTCAGGGTTGACTCAGCCTTCCATCCTTCCGAGGTGGGTAAAATGAGGACCCAGATTGTTGGGGGCAATATGCTGACTCTCTGTAAACCGCTTAGAGAGGCCTGAAAGGCCTATGAAGCGGTATATAAGTCTACTGCTATTGCTATATTATAATCACATAATCAAATTTCAGATGCTTGGCAACTGACACACATTTATGACGGTTGCAGTGTCCTGCAGAATTAAGATGCGCTGGCTGAGGAATTCTGGGAGTTGAAGTCCACAAGTCACAAAGTTGCCAAGGTTGGAGACCCCTGGTGCAGATTACTCCCCAAATTAACTGTTTCCAAATTAACTGTTTCCAAGATAGAAGTCAGTAGGTCAGTGACTGTTTCATGTGCCACAACATTTCTTTGAAGGTTGCTGTTCTTTTTTTAATGTTGTGATTCATAAGACTCACAGGTTTCAATACATACTGAATGTATATATTGTACCTCATATAAAATTGTATTGATGATAAAACTCATTTAGCCTTCAGTCTTACACATACTTAACCCAAGATTAAATACAAGGCTTACTTTTGGGTAATTGTGGCTAGATTTACCGTCAGTTAAAGCCTTTGTGGCAGCTTAAAGGAGAAGCATGGACTTTTAATAAATACTAGCTGATAACGCAGCTTTGCCCGGGTATTTATTTATAGGGGGAAAATGTCAGTACAAAACATAATTTCTAATGTTGGATTTTCCCCCTTACCAGAGGGAGCCCCCTTGTGGAGTACTGTGGAGCCGTTACCATGGCAACCCTACCCCTGTACAGGAGAAGCCATTTTACAGATGATTATGCATTTTTCCACCCCTTGGCCACAGCCATTGTCCTCGGAGCTGAGCTAACTTCGTAGTCTCGGCTAGAAAACCAAAATCAGCTTACAGTATTTGTGATTGCCAAAACGGCCACCACAAAAATGAAAACTGGTCTGATTAATTGGCCACCTGCTTTATGACCATCACAATTTAACAAGTGCAATTGCCCTGCTAAATTACAGTCGTAAATTGAGGACTACCTGTACTGGTATTCCTAGTCTCGAGAAATAGCCTTATGTGCCTTGGATGAAGCCATATGTTTAATCCAGGTTTCCTTCACCGCTGTTAGTTTCCCACTAACCCTTGTGGAATGGGACAATTCGCCAGGGCCAACTTGCTGTGGCCAACTCACTGCTGTCAATTTGCCGTGGCCAACTCGCCATGGAACTATTCACTGTGACCAATTTGCAGCGGAAAAACCTGTTGCCGAATAATTCAAGAATTTTAATTCTTTAAAAACAATTTTATTTTAACTTTTGTCCTTCACATTTCATTTTGTCTCTCCTTTTGCATCCTTTCCTTAATGATGCTATTTCACCAGTTCTCCGATATTATGTAATTTTTGTCCTGTGGCGAGTTGGCTGTGGCAAGTCCAAATTTGGAGCCCATCAGTATGGTTAGGAGGGAGCACGAATTTTTAGCCGGCCTTACATACATTTCCTGTCAAAATACATGGGGAAATGCCTTTGGGGAAAATTCCACTTAGGGTTAGGGTTAGCTCCCCATGAATTCGCAGAGCAAAATGGACATTGCCATTGGATTTGGAGCCCATCAGTATGGTTAGGAGGGAGCACGACGTTTTAACCAGACTTATGTATATTTCCTAGTAAAATACACGGGGAAATGCCTTTGTGGAAAATTCCACTTAGGGTTAGGGTTAGCTCTCCATGAATTCACAGAGCAAAATGGACATCGCCATTGGATTTGGAGCCCATCAGTATGGTTAGGAGGGAGCACGACTTTTTTAGCCCGCCTTATATACATTTCCTGGCAAAATACACGTGGAAATGCCTTTGGGGAAAATTCCACATAGGGTTAGGGTTAGCTCTCCAAGAATTCTCACAGCAAAACGGACATCGCCATTGGATTTGGAGCCCATCAGTATAGTTAGGAGGGAGCACGACTTTTTAGCCCGCCTTATATACATTTCCTGGCAAAATACACGTGGAAATGCCTTTGGGGAAAATTCCACTTAGGGTTAGGGTTAGCTCTCCATGAATTCGCAGAGCAAAACGGACATCGCCATTGGATTTGGAGCCCATCAGTATGGTTAGGAGGGAGCACGACTTTTTAACCAGACTTATATATATTTCCTAGTAAAATACATGGGGAATGCCAATTGGGAAAATTCCACTTAGGGTTAGGGTTAGCTCCCCATGAATTCGCAGAGCAAAACAGACATCTCCATTGGATTTGGAGCCCATCAGTATGGTTAGGAGGGAGCACGACTTTTTAACCAGACTTTTGTATATTTCCTAGTAAAATACATGGGGAATGCCATTGGGGAAAATTCCACTTAGGGTTAGGGTTAGCTCTCCATGAATTCGCAGAGGAAAACAGACATCGCTATTAGATTTGGAGCCCATCAGTATGGATAGGAGGGGAGCATGACTTTTTAACCAGACTTATATATATTTCCTAGTAAAATACATGGGGAATGCCAATGGGGAAAATTCCAGTTAGGGTTAGGGTTAGCTCCCCATGAATTCGCAGAGCAAAACGGACATCGCCATTGGATTTGGAGCCCATCAGTATGGTTAGGAGGGAGCACGACTTTTTAACCAGACTTATCTATATTTCCTAGTAAAATACATGGGGAATGCCATTGGGGAAAATTCCACTTAGGGTTAGGGTTAGCTCTCCATGAATTCGCATAGCAAAATGGACATCGCCATTGGATTTGGAGCCCATCAGTATGGTTAGGAGGGAGCATGACTTTTTAGCCGGCCTTATATACATTTCCTGGCAGAATACACAGGGAATGCCATTGGGGGAAATTCCACTTAGGGTTAGGGTTAGCTCTCCATGAATTCGCAGAGCAAAACGGACATCGCCATTGGATTTGGAGCCCATCATTATGGTTAGGAGGGAGCACGACTTTTTAACCAGACTTATATATATTTCCTAGTAAAATACATGGGTTATGCCATTGGGGAAAATACCACTTAGGGTTAGGGTTAGCTCTCCATGAATTCGCAAAGCAAAACGGAGATCGCTATTGGATTTGGAGCCCATCAGTATGGTTAGGAGGGAGCACGATTTTTTATCCAGACTTATGTATATTTCCTAGTAAAATACATGGGGAATGCCATTGTGGAAAATTCCACTTAGGGTTAGGGTTAGCTCTCCATGAATTCGCAGAGCAAAATGGACATTGCCATTAGATAGGGAGCCGATCAGTATGGTTAGGAGGGAGTACGACTTTTTAACCAGACTTTTGTATATTTCCTAGTAAAATACATGGGGAATGCCATTGGGGAAAATTCCACTTAGGGTTAGGGTTAGCTCTCCATGAATTCTCAGAGCAAAACGGACATCGCCATTGGATTTGGAGCCCATCAGTATAGTTAGGAGGGAGCACGACTTTTTACCCGTCTTATATACATTTCCTGGCAAAATACACGTGGAAATGCCTTTGGGGAAAATTCCACTTAGGGTTAGGGTTAGCTCTCCATGAATTCGCAGAGCAAAACGGACATCGCCATTGGATTTGGAGCCCATCAGTATAGTTAGGAGGGAGCATGACTTTTTAGCCCGCCTTATATACATTTCCTGGCAAAATACACGTGGAAATGCCTTTGGGGAAAATTCCACTTAGGGTTAGGGTTAGCTCTCTATGAATTCGCCGAGCAAAACGGACATCACCATTGGATTTGGAGCCCATCAGTATGGTTAGGAGGGAGCACGACTTTTTAACCAGACTTATATATATTTCCTAGTAAAATACATGGGTTATACCATTGGGGAAAATTCCATTTAGTGTTAGGGTTAGCTCTCCATGAATTCGCAGAGCAAAACGGAGATCGCTATTGGATTAGGAGCCCATCCGTATGTATAGGAGGGAGCACGACTTTTTAACCAGACTTATGTATATTTCCTAGTAAAATACATTGGGAATGCCATTGGGGAAAATTCCACTTAGGGTTCGGGTTAGCTCTCCATGAATTCGCAGAGGAAAACAGACATCGCTATTAGATTTGGAGCACATCAGTATGGATAGGAGGGAGCACGACTTTTTAACCAGACTTATCTATATTTCCTAGTAAAATACATGGGGAATGCCATTGGGGAAAATTCCACTTAGGGTTAGGGTTAGCTCTCCATGATTTCGCAGAGCAAAATGGACATCGCCATTGGATTTGGAGCCCATCAGTATGGTTAGGAGGGAGCACGACTTGTTAACCAGACTTATATATATTTCCTAGTAAAATACATGGGTTATGCCATTGGGGAAAATTCCACTGAGGGTTAGGGTTAGCTCTCTATGAATACGCAGAGCAAAACGGAGATCGCTATTGGATTTGGAGCCCATCAGTATGGTTAGGAGGGAGCACGACTTTTTAACCAGACTTATGTATATTTCCTAGTAAAATACACGGGGAAATGCCTTTGTGGAAAATTCCACTTAGGGTTAGGGTTAGCTCTCCATGAATTCACAGAGCAAAATGGACATCGCCATTGGATTTGGAGCCCATCAGTATGGTTAGGAGGGAGCACGACTTTTTAGCCCGCCTTATATACATTTCCTGGCAAAATACACGTGGAAATGCCTTTGGGGAAAATTCCACTTAGGGTTAGGGTTAGCTCTCCAAGAATTCTCACAGCAAAACGGACATCGCCATTGGATTTGGAGCCCATCAGTATAGTTAGGAGGGAGCACGACTTTTTAGCCCGCCTTATATACATTTCCTGGCAAAATACACGTGGAAATGCCGTTGGGGAAAATTCCACTTAGGGTTAGGGTTAGCTCTCCATGAATTCTCAGAGCAAAACGGA
Organism: Thamnophis sirtalis; assembly: GCF_051295495.1. Classification (NCBI taxonomy): domain Eukaryota; kingdom Metazoa; phylum Chordata; class Lepidosauria; order Squamata; family Natricidae; genus Thamnophis; species Thamnophis sirtalis. Next base: position 35,612,612 of record NW_028261383.1, read on the forward strand.
CATCGCCATTGGATTTGGAGCCCATCAGTATAGTTAGGAGGGAGCACGACTTTTTAGCCCGCCTTATATACATTTCCTGGCAAAATACACGTGGAAATGCCGTTGGGGAAAATTCCACTTAGGGTTAGGGTTAGCTCTCCATGAATTCGCAGAGCAAAATGGACATCGCCATTGGATTGGGAGCCCATCAGTATGGTTCGGAGGGAGCACAACTTTTTGGCTGGCCTTACATACATTTCCTGGCAAAATACACGGTAATTTTCCCCAATGGCATTCCCCATGTATTTTACTAGGAAATATATATAAGTCTGGTTAAAAAGTCGTGCTCCCTCCTAACCATATTGATAGGCTCCAAATCCAATGGTGATGTCTGTTTTGCTCTGCGAATTCATGGAGAGCTAACCCTAACCCTAAGTGGAATTTTCCCCAAAGGCATTTCCCATGTATTTTACTAGGAAATAAACATAAGTCTGGTTAAAAAGTCGTGCTCCCTCCTAACCATACTGATGGGCTCCAAATCCAATGGCGATGTCCATTTTGCTCTGCGAATTCATGGAGAGCTAACCCTAACCCTAAGTGGAATTTTCCCCATTGGCATTTCCCATGTATTTTACTAGGAAATATATATAAGTCTGGTTAAAAAGTCGTGCTCCCTCCTAACCATACTGATGGGCTCCAAATCCAATGGCGATGTCCGTTTTGCTCTGCGAATTCATGGAGAGCTAACCCTAACCCTAAGTGGAATTTTCCCCAAAGGCATTTCCCATGTATTTTACTAGGAAATAAACATAAGTCTGGTTAAAAAGTCGTGCTGCCTCCTAACCATACTGATGGGCTCCAAATCCAATGGCGATGTCCATTTTGCTCTGCGAATTCATGGAGAACTAACCCTAACCCTAAGTGGAATTTTCCCCAATGGCATTCCCCATGTATTTTACTAGGAAATATACATACGTCTGGTTAAAAAGTCGTACTCCCTCCTAACCATACTGATGGGCTCCAAATCCAATGGCGATGTCCACTTTGCTCTGCGAATTCATGGAGAGCTAACCCTAACCCTAAGTGGAATTTCCCCCATTGGCATTCCCCATGTATTTTACTAGGAAATATACATAAGTCTGGTTAAAAAGTCGTGCTCCCTCCTAACCATACTGATGGGCTCCAAATCCAATGGCGATGTCCATTTTGCTCTGCGAATTCATGGAGAGCTAACCCTAACCCTAAGTGGAATTTTCCCCAAAGGCATTTCCCATGTATTTTACTAGGAAATAAACATAAGTCTGGTTAAAAAGTCGTGCTCCCTCCTAACCATACTGATGGGCTCCAAATCCAATGGCGATGTCCATTTTGCTCTGCGAATTCATGGAGAGCTAACCCTAACCCTAAGTGGAATTTTCCCCATTGGCATTCCCCATGTATTTTACTAGGAAATATATATAAGTCTGGTTAAAAAGTCGTGCTCCCTCCTAACCATACTGATGGGCTCCAAATCCAATGGCGATGTCCGTTTTGCTCTGCGAATTCATGGAGAGCTAACCCTAACCCTAAGTGGAATTTTCCCCAAAGGCATTTCCCATGTATTTTACTACGAAATAAACATAAGTCTGGTTAAAAAGTCGTGCTCCCTCCTAACCATACTGATGGGCTCCAAATCCAATGGCGATGTCCATTTTGCTCTGCGAATTCATGGAGAGCTAACCCTAACCCTAAGTGGAATTTTCCCCATTGGCATTCCCCATGTATTTTACTAGGAAATATATATAAGTCTGGTTAAAAAGTCGTGCTCCCTCCTAACCATACTGATGGGCTCCAAATCCAATGGCGATGTCCGTTTTGCTCTGCGAATTCATGGAGAGCTAACCCTAACCCTAAGTGGAATTTTCCCCAAAGGCATTTCCCATGTATTTTACTAGGAAATAAACATAAGTCTGCTTAAAAATTCGTGCTCCCTCCTAACCTTACTGATGGGCTCCAAATCCAATGGCGATGTCCATTTTGCTCTGCGAATTCATGGAGAGCTAACCCTAACCCTAAGTGGAATTTTCCCCATTGGCATTCCCCATGTATTTTACTAGGAAATATATATAAGTCTGGTTAAAAAGTCGTGCTCCCTCCTAACCATACTGATGGGCTGCAAATCCAATGGTGATGTCTGTTTTGCTCTGCGAATTCATAGAGAGCTAACCCTAACCCTAAGTGGAATTTTCCCCAAAGGTATTTCCCCGTGTATTTTGCCAGGAAATGTATGTAAGGCCAGCTAAAAAGTCCTGCTCCCTCCGAACCATACTGATGGGCTCCAAATCCAATGGCGATGTCCATTTTGCTCTGCGAATTCATGGAGAGCTAACCCTAACCCTAAGTGGAATTTTCCCCATTGGCATTCCCCATGTATTTTACTAGGAAATATACATACGTCTGGTTAAAAAGTCGTGCTCCCTCCTAACCATACTGATGGGCTCCAAATCCAATGGCGATGTCCATTTTGCTTTGCGAATTCATGGAGAGCTAACCCTAACCCTAAGTGGAAATTTCCCCAAAGGCATTTCCCATGTATTTTACTAGGAAATAAACATAAGTCTGGTTAAAAAGTTGTGCTCCCTCCTAACCATACTGATGGGCTCCAAATCCAATGGCGATGTCCATTTTGCTCTGTGAATTCATGGAGAGCTAACCCTAACCCTAAGTGGAATTTTCCCCATTGGCATTCCCCATGTATTTTACTAGGAAATAGATATAAGTCTGGTTAAAAAGTCGTGCTCCCTCCTAACCATACTGATGGGCTCGAAATCCAATGGCGATGTCCGTTTTGCTCTGCGAATTCATGGAGAGCTAACCCTAACCCTAAGTGGAATTTTCCCCAAAGGCATTTCCCATGTATTTTACTAGGAAATAAACATAAGTCTGGTTAAAAAGTCGTGCTCCCTCCTAACCATACTGATGGGCTCCAAATCCAATGGCGATGTCCATTTTGCTCTGTGAATTCATGGAGAGCTAACCCTAACCCTAAGTGGAATTTTCCCCAATGGCATTCCCCATGTATTTTACTAGGAAATATACATACGTCTGGTTAAAAAGTCGTGCTCCCTCCTAACCATACTGATGGGCTCCAAATCCAATGGCGATGTCCATTTTGCTCTGCGAATTCATGGAGAGCTAACCCTAACCCTAAGTGGAATTTTCCCCAATGGCATTTCCCATGTATTTTACTAGGAAATATACATACGTCTGGTTAAAAAGTCATGCTCCCTCCTAACCATACTGATGGGCTCCAAATCCAATGGCGATGTCCATTTTGCTCTGCGAATTCATGGAGAGCTAACCCTAACCCTAAGTGGAATTTTCCCCAAAGGCATTTCCCATGTATTTTACTAGGAAATAAACATAAGTCTTGTTAAAAAGTCGTACTCCTTCCTAACCATACTGATGGGCTCCAAATCCAATGGCGATGTCCATTTTGCTCTGCGAATTCATGGAGAGCTAACCCTAACCCTAAGTGGAATTTTCCCCAAAGGCATTTCCCATGTATTTTACTAGGAAATAAACATAAGTCTTGTTAAAAAGTCGTACTCCCTCCTAACCATACTGATGGGCTCCAAATCCAATGGCGATGTCCATTTTGCTCTGCGAATTCATGGAGAGCTAACCCTAACCCTAAGTGGAATTTTCCCCATTGGCATTCCCCATGTATTTTACTAGGAAATAAACATAAGTCTGGTTAAAAAGTCATGCTCCCTCCTAACCATACTGATGGGCTCCAAATCCAATGGCGATGTCCATTTTGCTCTGCGAATTCATGGAGAGCTAACCCTAACCCTAAGTGGAATTTTCCCCAAAGGCATTTCCCATGTATTTTACTAGGAAATAAACATAAGTCTGGTTAAAAAGTCGTGCTCCCTCCTAAAAATACTGATGGGCTCCAAAGCCAATGGCGATGTCCATTTTGCTCTGCGAATTCATGGAGAGCTAACCCTAACCCTAAGTGGAATTTTCCCCATTGGCATTCCCCATGTATTTTACTAGGAAATATATATAAGTCTGGTTAAAAAGGCGTCCTCCCTCCTAACCATACTGATGGGCTCCAAATCCAATGGCGATGTCCGTTTTGCTCTGCGAATTCATGGAGAGCTAACCCTAACCCTAAGTGGAATTTTCCCCAAAGGCATTTCCCATGTATTTTACTAGGAAATAAACATAAGTCTGGTTAATAATTCGTGCTCCCTCCTAACCATACTGATGGGCTCCAAATCCAATGGCGATGTCCATTTTGCTCTGCGAATTCATGGAGAGCTAACCCTAACCCTAAGTGGAATTTTCCCCAAAGGTATTTCCCCGTGTATTTTGCCAGGAAATGTATGTAAGGCCAGCTAAAAAGTCCTGCTCCCTCCGAACCATACTGATGGGCTCCAAATCCAATGGCGATGTCCATTTTGCTCTGCGAATTCATGGAGAGCTAACCCTAACCCTAAGTGGAATTTTCCCCAATGGCATTCCCCATGTATTTTACTAGGAAATATACATACGTCTGGTTAAAAAGTCATGCTCCCTCCTAACCATACTGATGGGCTCCAAATCCAATGGCGATGTCCATTTTGCTCTGCGAATTCATGGAGAGCTAACCCTAACCCTAAGTGGAATTTTCCCCAAAGGAATTTCCCATGTATTTTACTAGGAAATAAACATAAGTCTGGTTAAAAATTCGTGCTCCCTCCTAACCATACTGATGGGCTCCAAATCCAATGGCGATGTCCATTTTGCTCTGCGAATTCATGGAGAGCTAACCCTAACCCTAAGTGGAATTTTCCCCATTGGCATTCCCCATGTATTTTACTAGGAAATATATATAAGACTGGTTAAAAAGTCGTGCTCCCTCCTAACCATACTGATGGGCTGCAAATCCAATGGTGATGTCTGTTTTGCTCTGCGAATTCATAGAGAGCTAACCCTAACCCTAAGTGGAATTTTCCCCAAAGGTATTTCCCCGTGTATTTTGCCAGGAAATGGATGTAAGGCCAGCTAAAAAGTCCTGCTCCGTCCGAACCATACTGATGGGCTCCAAATCCAATGGCGATGTCCATTTTGCTCTGCGAATTCATGGAGAGCTAACCCTAACCCTAAGTGGAATTTTCCCCATTGGCATTCCCCATGTATTTTACTAGGAAATAAACATAAGTCTGGTTAAAAAGTCGTGCTCCCTCCTAACCATACTGATGGGCTCCAAATCCAATGGCGATGTCCATTTTGCTCTGCGAATTCATGGAGAGCTAACCCTAACCCTAAGTGGAATTTTCCCCAAAGGCATTTCCCATGTATTTTACTAGGAAATAAACATAAGTCTGGTTAAAAAGTCGTGCTCCCTCCTAACCATACTGATGGGCTCCAAATCCAATGGCGATGTCCATTTTGCTCTGCGAATTCATGGAGAGCTAACCCTAACCCTAAGTGGAATTTTCCCCATTGGCATTCCCCATGTATTTTACTAGGAAATATATATAAGTCTGGTTAAAAAGGCGTCCTCCCTCCTAACCATACTGATGGGCTCCAAATCCAATGGCGATGTCCGTTTTGCTCTGCGAATTCATGGAGAGCTAACCCTAACCCTAAGTGGAATTTTCCCCAAAGGCATTTCCCATGTATTTTACTAGGAAATAAACATAAGTCTGGTTAATAATTCGTGCTCCCTCCTAACCATACTGATGGGCTCCAAATCCAATGGCGATGTCCATTTTGCTCTGCGAATTCATGGAGAGCTAACCCTAACCCTAAGTGGAATTTTCCCCAAAGGTATTACCACGTGTATTTTGCCAGGAAATGTATGTAAGGCCAGCTAAAAAGTCCTGCTCCCTCCGAACCATACTGATGGGCTCCAAATCCAATGGCGATGTCCATTTTGCTCTGCGAATTCATGGAGAGCTAACCCTAACCCTAAGTGGAATTTTCCCCAATGGCATTCTCCATGTATTTTAGAAGGAAATATACATACGTCTGGTTAAAAAGTCATGCTCCCTCCTAACCATACTGATGGGCTCCAAATCCAATGGCGATGTCCATTTTGCTCTGCGAATTCATGGAGAGCTAACCCTAACCCTAAGTGGAATTTTCCCCAAAGGCATTTCCCATGTATTTTACTAGGAAATAAACATAAGTCTGGTTAAAAAGTCGTGCTCCCTCCTAACCATACTGATGGGCTCCAAATCCAATGGCGATGTCCATTTTGCTCTGCGAATTCATGGAGAGCTAACCCTAACCCTAAGTGGAATTTTCCCCAAAGGAATTTCCCATGTATTTTACTAGGAAATAAACATAAGTCTGGTTAAAAATTCGTGCTCCCTCCTAACCATACTGATGGGCTCCAAATCCAATGGCGATGTCCATTTTGCTCTGCGAATTCATGGAGAGCTAACCCTAACCCTAAGTGGAATTTTCCCCATTGGCATTCCCCATGTATTTTACTAGGAAATATATATAAGACTGGTTAAAAAGTCGTGCTCCCTCCTAACCATACTGATGGGCTGCAAATCCAATGGTGATGTCTGTTTTGCTCTGCGAATTCATAGAGAGCTAAACCTAACCCTAAGTGGAATTTTCCCCAAAGGTATTTCCCCGTGTATTTTGCCAGGAAATGGATGTAAGGCCAGCTAAAAAGTCCTGCTCCGTCCGAACCATACTGATGGGCTCCAAATCCAATGGTGATGTCCATTTTGCTCTGCGAATTCATGGAGAGCTAACCCTAACCCTAAGTGGAATTTTCCCCAAAGGCATTTCCCATGTATTTTACTAGGAAATAAACATAAGTCTGGTTAAAAAGTCGTGCTCCCTCCTAACCATACTGATGGGCTCCAAATCCAATGGCGATGTCCATTTTGCTCTGCGAATTCATGGAGAGCTAACCCTAACCCTAAGTGGAATTTTCCCCATTGGCATTCCCCATGTATTTTACTAGGAAATATATATAAGTCTGGTTAAAAAGGCGTCCTCCCTCCTAACCATACTGATGGGCTCCAAATCCAATGGCGATGTCCGTTTTGCTCTGCGAATTCATGGAGAGCTAACCCTAACCCTAAGTGGAATTTTCCCCAAAGGCATTTCCCATGTATTTTACTAGGAAATAAACATAAGTCTGGTTAATAATTCGTGCTCCCTCCTAACCATACTGATGGGCTCCAAATCCAATGGTGATGTCCATTTTGCTCTGCGAATTGATGGAGAGCTAACCCTAACCCTAAGTGGAATTTTCCCCAAAGGTATTTCCCCGTGTATTTTGCCAGGAAATGTATGTAAGGCCAGCTAAAAAGTCCTGCTCCCTCCGAACCATACTGATGGGCTCCAAATCCAATGGCGATGTCCATTTTGCTCTGCGAATTCATGGAGAGCTAACCCTAACCCTAAGTGGAATTTTCCCCAATGGCATTCCCCATGTATTTTACTAGGAAATATACATACGTCTGGTTAAAAAGTCATGCTCCCTCCTAACCATACTGATGGGCTCCAAATCCAATGGCGATGTCCATTTTGCTCTGCGAATTCATGGAGAGCTAACCCTAACCCTAAGTGGAATTTTCCCCAAAGGCATTTCCCATGTATTTTACTAGGAAATAAACATAAGTCTGGTTAAAAAGTCGTGCTCCCTCCTAACCATACTGATGGGCTCCAAAGCCAATGGCGATGTCCATTTTGCTCTGCGAATTCATGGGGAGCTAACCCTAACCCTAAGTGGAATTTTCCCCAAAGGAATTTCCCATGTATTTTACTAGGAAATAAACATAAGTCTGGTTAAAAATTCGTGCTCCCTCCTAACCATACTGATGGGCTCCAAATCCAATGGCGATGTCCATTTTGCTCTGCGAATTCATGGAGAGCTAACCCTAACCCTAAGTGGAATTTTCCCCATTGGCATTCCCCATGTATTTTACTAGGAAATATATATAAGACTGGTTAAAAAGTCGTGCTCCCTCCTAACCATACTGATGGGCTGCAAATCCAATGGTGATGTCTGTTTTGCTCTGCGAATTCATAGAGAGCTAAACCTAACCCTAAGTGGAATTTTCCCCAAAGGTATTTCCCCGTGTATTTTGCCAGGAAATGGATGTAAGGCCAGCTAAAAAGTCCTGCTCCGTCCGAACCATACTGATGGGCTCCAAATCCAATGGTGATGTCCATTTTGCTCTGCGAATTCATGGAGAGCTAACCCTAACCCTAAGTGGAATTTTCCCCAAAGGCATTTCCCATGTATTTTACTAGGAAATAAACATAAGTCTGGTTAAAAAGTCGTGCTCCCTCCTAACCATACTGATGGGCTCCAAATCCAATGGCGATGTCCATTTTGCTCTGCGAATTCATGGAGAGCTAACCCTAACCCTAAGTGGAATTTTCCCCATTGGCATTCCCCATGTATTTTACTAGGAAATATATATAAGTCTGGTTAAAAAGGCGTCCTCCCTCCTAACCATACTGATGGGCTCCAAATCCAATGGTGATGTCCATTTTGCTCTGCGAATTGATGGAGAGCTAACCCTAACCCTAAGTGGAATTTTCCCCAAAGGTATTTCCCCGTGTATTTTGCCAGGAAATGTATGTAAGGCCAGCTAAAAAGTCCTGCTCCCTCCGAACCATACTGATGGGCTCCAAATCCAATGGCGATGTCCATTTTGCTCTGCGAATTCATGGAGAGCTAACCCTAACCCTAAGTGGAATTTTCCCCAATGGCATTCCCCATGTATTTTACTAGGAAATATACATACGTCTGGTTAAAAAGTCATGCTCCCTCCTAACCATACTGATGGGCTCCAAATCCAATGGCGATGTCCATTTTGCTCTGCGAATTCATGGAGAGCTAACCCTAACCCTAAGTGGAATTTTCCCCATTGGCATTCCCCATGTATTTTACTAGGAAATATATATAAGACTGGTTAAAAAGTCGTGCTCCCTCCTAACCATACTGATGGGCTGCAAATCCAATGGTGATGTCTGTTTTGCTCTGCGAATTCATAGAGAGCTAAACCTAACCCTAAGTGGAATTTTCCCCAAAGGTATTTCCCCGTGTATTTTGCCAGGAAATGGATGTAAGGCCAGCTAAAAAGTCCTGCTCCGTCCGAACCATACTGATGGGCTCCAAATCCAATGGTGATATCCATTTTGCTCTGCGAATTCATGGAGAGCTAACCCTAACCCTAAGTGGAATTTTCCCCAAAGGCATTTCCCATGTATTTTACTAGGAAATAAACATAAGTCTGGTTAAAAAGTCGTGCTCCCTCCTAACCATACTGATGGGCTCCAAATCCAATGGCGATGTCCGTTTTGCTCTGCGAATTAATGGAGAGCTAACCCTAACCCTAAGTGGAATTTTCCCCAAAGGCATTTCCCATGTATTTTACTAGGAAATAAACATAAGTCTGGTTAATAATTCGTGCTCCCTCCTAACCATACTGATGGGCTCCAAATCCAATGGCGATGTCCATTTTGCTCTGCGAATTCATGGAGAGCTAACCCTAACCCTAAGTGGAATTTTCCCCATTGGCATTCCCCATGTATTTTACTAGGAAATATATATAAGTCTGGTTAAAAAGTCGTGCTCCCTCCTAACCATACTGATGGGCTGCAAATCCAATGGTGATGTCTGTTTTGCTCTGCGAATTCATAGAGAGCTAACCCTAACCCTAAGTGGAATTTTCCCCAAAGGTATTTCCCCGTGTATTTTGCCAGGAAATGTATGTAAGGCCAGCTAAAAAGTCCTGCTCCCTCCGAACCATACTGATGGGCTCCAAATCCAATGGCGATGTCCATTTTGCTCTGCGAATTCATGGAGAGCTAACCCTAACCCTAAGTGGAATTTTCCCCATTGGCATTCCCCATGTATTTTACTAGGAAATATACATACGTCTGGTTAAAAAGTCGTGCTCCCTCCTAACCATACTGATGGGCTCCAAATCCAATGGCGATGTCCATTTTGCTTTGCGAATTCATGGAGAGCTAACCCTAACCCTAAGTGGAATTTTCCCCAAAGGCATTTCCCATGTATTTTACTAGGAAATAAACATAAGTCTGGTTAAAAAGTTGTGCTCCCTCCTAACCATACTGATGGGCTCCAAATCCAATGGCGATGTCCATTTTGCTCTGCGAATTCATGGAGAGCTAACCCTAACCCTAAGTGGAATTTTCCCCAAAGGAATTTCCCATGTATTTTACTAGGAAATAAACATAAGTCTGGTTAATAATTCGTGCTCCCTCCTAACCATACTGATGGGCTCCAAATCCAATGGCGATGTCCATTTTGCTCTGCGAATTCATGGAGAGCTAACCCTAACCCTAAGTGGAATTTTCCCCATTGGCATTCCCCATGTATTTTACTAGGAAATATATATAAGTCTGGTTAAAAAGTCGTGCTCCCTCCTAACCATACTGATGGGCGGCAAATCCAATGGTGATGTCTGTTTTGCTCTGCGAATTCATAGAGAGCTAACCCTAACCCTAAGTGGAATTTTCCCCAAAGGTATTTCCCCGTGTATTTTGCCAGGAAATGTATGTAAGGCCAGCTAAAAAGTCCTGCTCCCTCCGAACCATACTGATGGGCTCCAAATCCAATGGCGATGTCCATTTTGCTCTGCGAATTCATGGAGAGCTAACCCTAACCCTAAGTGGAATTTTCCCCATTGGCATTCCCCATGTATTTTACTAGGAAATATACATACGTCTGGTTAAAAAGTCGTGCTCCCTCCTAACCATACTGATGGGCTCCAAATCCAATGGCGATGTCCATTTTGCTTTGCGAATTCATGGAGAGCTAACCCTAACCCCAAGTGGAATTTTCCCCAAAGGCATTTCCCATGTATTTTACTAGGAAATAAACATAAGTCTGGTTAAAAAGTTGTGCTCCCTCCTAACCATACTGATGGGCTCCAAATCCAATGGCGATGTCCATTTTGCTCTGTGAATTCATGGAGAGCTAACCCTAACCCTAAGTGGAATTTTCCCCATTGGCATTCCCCATGTATTTTACTAGGAAATATATATAAGTCTGGTTAAAAAGTCATGCTCCCTCCTAACCATACTGATGGGCTCCAAATCCAATGGCGATGTCCGTTTTGCTCTGCGAATTCATGGAGAGCTAACCCTAACCCTAAGTGGAATTTTCCCCAAAGGCATTTCCCATGTATTTTACTAGGAAATAAACATAAGTCTGGTTAAAAAGTCGTGCTCCCTCCTAACCATACTGATGGGCTCCAAATCCAATGGCGATGTCCATTTTGCTCTGCGAATTCATGGAGAGCTAACCCTAACCCTAAGTGGAATTTTCCCCAAAGGCATTTCCCATGTATTTTAGTAGGAAATAAACATAAGTCTGGTTAAAAAGTCGTACTCCCTCCTAACCATACTGATGGGCTCCAAATCCAATGGCGATGTCCATTTTGCTCTTCGAATTCATGGAGAGCTAACCCTAACCCTCAGTGGAATTTTCCCCAAAGGCATTTCCCATGTATTTTACTAGGAAATAAACATAAGTCTGGTTAAAAAGTCGTGCTCCCTCCTAACCATACTGATGGGCTCCAAATCCAATGGCGATGTCCATTTTGCTCTGCGAATTCATGGAGAGCTAACCCTAACCCTAAGTGGAATTTTCCCCAATGGCATTCCCCATGTATTTTACTAGGAAATAAACATAAGTCTGGTTAAAAATTCGTGCTCCCTCCTAACCATACTGATGGGCTCCAAATCCAATGGCGATGTCCATTTTGCTCTGCGAATTCATGGAGAGCTAACCCTAACCCTAAGTGGAATTTTCCCCAATGGCATTCCCCATGTATTTTACTAGGAAATATACATACGTCTGGTTAAAAAGTCGTGCTCCCTCCTAACAATACTGATGGGCTCCAAATTCAATGGCGATGTCCATTTTGCTCTGCGAATTCATGGAGAGCTAACCCTAAACCTAAGTGGAATTTTCCCCAATGGCATTCCCCATGTATTTTACTAGGAAATATACATACGTCTGGTTAAAAAGTCATGCTCCCTCCTAACCATACTGATGGGCTCCAAATCCAATGGCGATGTCCATTTTGCTCTGCGAATTCATGGAGAACTAACCCTAACCCTAAGTGGAATTTTCCCCAAAGGCATTTCCCATGTATTTTACTAGGAAATAAACATAAGTCTTGTTAAAAAGTCGTACTCCCTCCTAACCATACTGATGGGCTCCAAATCCAATGGCGATGTCCATTTTGCTCTGCGAATTCATGGAGAGCTAACCCTAACCCTAAGTGGAATTTTCCCAATTGGCATTCCCCATGTATTTTACTAGGAAATAAACATAAGTCTGGTTAAAAAGTCGTGCTCCCTCCTAACCATACTGATGGGCTCCAAATCCAATGGCGATGTCCATTTTGCTCTGCGAATTCATGGAGAGCTAACCCTAACCCTAAGTGGAATTTTCCCCAAAGGTATTTCCCCGTGTATTTTGCCAGGAAATGTATGTAAGGCCAGCTAAAAAGTCCTGCTCCGTCCGAACCATACTGATGGGCTCCAAATCCAATGGCGATGTCCGTTTTGCTCTGCGAATTCATGGAGAGCTAACCCTAACCCTAAGTGGAATTTTCCCCAAAGGCATTTCCCATGTATTTTACTAGGAAATAAACATAAGTCTGGTTAAAAAGTCGTACTCCCTCCTAACCATACTGATGGGCTCCAAATCCAATGGCGATGTCCATTTTGCTCTGCGAATTCATGGAGAGCTAACCCTAACCCTAAGTGGAATTTTCCCCATTGGCATTCCCCATGTATTTTACTAGGAAATAAACATAAGTCTGGTTAAAAAGTCGTGCTCCCTTCTAACCATACTGATGGGCTCCAAATCCAATGGCGATGTCCATTTTGCTCTGCGAATTCATGGAGAGCTAACCCTAACCCTAAGTGGAATTTTCCCCAAAGTCATTTCCCATGTATTTTACTAGGAAATAAACATAAGTCTGGTTAAAAAGTCGTGCTCCCTCCTAACCATACTGATGGGCTCCAAATCCAATGGCGATGTCCATTTTGCTCTGCGAATTCATGGAGAGCTAACCCTAACCCTAAGTGGAATTTTCCCCATTGGCATTCCCCATGTATTTTACTAGGAAATAAACATAAGTCTGGTTAATAATTCGTGCTCCCTCCTAACCATACTGATGGGCTCCAAATCCAATGGCGATGTCCATTTTGCTCTGCGAATTCATGGAGAGCTAACCCTAACCCTAAGTGGAATTTTCCCCAAAGGTATTTCCCCGTGTATTTTGCCAGGAAATGTATGTAAGGCCAGCTAAAAAGTCCTGCTCCGTCCGAACCATACTGATGGGCTCCAAATCCAATGGCGATGTCCGTTTTGCTCTGCGAATTCATGGAGAGCTAACCCTAACCCTAAGTGGAATTTTCCCCAAAGGCATTTCCCATGTATTTTACTAGGAAATAAACATAAGTCTGGTTAAAAAGTCGTACTCCCTCCTAACCATACTGATGGGCTCCAAATCCAATGGCGATGTCCATTTTGCTCTGCGAATTCATGGAGAGCTAACCCTAACCCTAAGTGGAATTTTCCCCATTGGCATTCCCCATGTATTTTACTAGGAAATAAACATAAGTCTGGTTAAAAAGTCGTGCTCCCTTCTAACCATACTGATGGGCTCCAAATCCAATGGCGATGTCCATTTTGCTCTGCGAATTCATGGAGAGCTAACCCTAACCCTAAGTGGAATTTTCCCCAAAGTCATTTCCCATGTATTTTACTAGGAAATAAACATAAGTCTGGTTAAAAAGTCGTGCTCCCTCCTAACCATACTGATGGGCTCCAAATCCAATGGCGATGTCCATTTTGCTCTGCGAATTCATGGAGAGCTAACCCTAACCCTAAGTGGAATTTTCCCCATTGGCATTCCCCATGTATTTTACTAGGAAATAAACATAAGTCTGGTTAATAATTCGTGCTCCCTCCTAACCATACTGATGGGCTCCAAATCCAATGGCGATGTCCATTTTGCTCTGCGAATTCATGGAGAGCTAACCCTAACCCTAAGTGGAATTTTCCCCAAAGGTATTTCCCCGTGTATTTTGCCAGGAAATGTATGTAAGGCCAGCTAAAAAGTCCTGCTCCCTCCGAACCATACTGATGGGCTCCAAATCCAATGGCGATGTCCATTTTGCTCTGCGAATTCATGGAGAGCTAACCCTAACCCTAAGTGGAATTTTCCCCAATGGCATTCCCCATGTATTTTACTAGGAAATATACATACGTCTGGTTAAAAAGTCATGCTCTTTCCTAACCATACTGATGGGCTCCAAATCCAATGGCGATGTCCATTTTGCTCTGCGAATTCATGGAGAGCTAACCCTAACCCTAAGTGGAATTTTCCCCAAAGGCATTTTCCCATGTATTTTACTAGGAAATAAACATAAGTCTTGTTAAAAAGTCGTACTCCCTCCTAACCACACTGATGGGCTCCAAATCCAATGGCGATGTCCATTTTGCTCTGCGAATTCATGGAGAGCTAACCCTAACCCTAAGTGGAATTTTCCCCATTGGCATTCCCCATGTATTTTACTAGGAAATAAACATAAGTCTGGTTAAAAAGTCGTGCTCCCTCCTAACCATACTGATGGGCTCCAAATCCAATGGCGATGTCCGTTTTGCTCTGCGAATTCATGGAGAGCTAACCCTAACCCTAAGTGGAATTTTCCCCAAAGGCATTTCCCATGTATTTTACTAGGAAATAAACATAAGTCTGGTTAAAAAGTCGTGCTCCCTCCTAACCATACTGATGGGCTCCAAATCCAATGGCGATGTCCATTTTGCTCTGCGAATTCATGGAGAGCTAACCCTAACCCTAAGTGGAATTTTCCCCAAAGGCATTTCCCATGTATTTTACTAGGAAATAAACATAAGTCTGGTTAAAAAGTCGTGCTCCCTCCTAACCATACTGATGGGCTCCAAATCCAATGGCGATGTCCATTTTGCTCTGCGAATTCATGGAGAGCTAACCCTAACCCTAAGTGGAATTTTCCCCAAAGGAATTTCCCATGTATTTTACTAGGAAATAAACATAAGTCTGGTTAAAAATTCGTGCTCCCTCCTAACCATACTGATGGGCTCCAAATCCAATGGCGATGTCCATTTTGCTCTGCGAATTCATGGAGAGCTAACCCTAACCCTAAGTGGAATTTTCCCCAAAGGCATTTCCCATGTATTTTACTAGGAAATAAACATAAGTCTGGTTAAAAAGTCGTGCTCCCTCCTAACCATACTGATGGGCTCCAAATCCAATGGCGATGTCCATTTTGCTCTGCGAATTCATGGAGAGCTAACCCTAACCCTAAGTGGAATTTTCCCCAAAGGAATTTCCCATGTATTTTACTAGGAAATAAACATAAGTCTGGTTAAAAATTCGTGCTCCCTCCTAACCATACTGATGGGCTCCAAATCCAATGGCGATGTCCATTTTGCTCTGCGAATTCATGGAGAGCTAACCCTAACCCTAAGTGGAATTTTCCCCATTGGCATTCCGCATGTATTTTACTAGGAAATATATATAAGTCTGGTTAAAAAGTCGTGCTCCCTCCTAACCATACTGATGGGCTGCAAATCCAATGGTGATGTCTGTTTTGCTCTGCGAATTCATAGAGAGCTAACCCTAACCCTAAGTGGAATTTTCCCCAAAGGTATTTCCCCGTGTATTTTGCCAGGAAATGTATGTAAGGCCAGCTAAAAAGTCCTGCTCCGTCCGAACCATACTGATGGGCTCCAAATCCAATGGCGATGTCCATTTTGCTCTGCGAATTCATGGAGAGCTAACCCTAACCCTAAGTGGAATTTTCCCCATTGGCATTCCCCATGTATTTTACTAGGAAATATATATAAGTATGGTTAAAAAGTTGTGCTCCCTCCTAACCATACTGATGGGCTCCAAATCCAATGGCGATGTCCGTTTTGCTCTGCGAATTCATGGAGAGCTAATCCTAACCCTAAGTGGAATTTTCCCCAAAGGCATTTCCCATGTATTTTACTAGGAAATAAACATAAGTCTGGTTAAAAAGTCGTGCTCCCTCCTAACCATACTGATGGGCTCCAAATCCAATGGCGATGTCCATTTTGCTCTGCGAATTCATGGAGAGCTAACCCTAACCCTAAGTGGAATTTTCCCCAATGGCATTCCCATGTATTTTACTAGGAAATATACATACGTCTGGTTAAAAAGTCGTGCTCCCTCCTAACCATACTGATGGGCTCCAAATCCAATGGCGATGTCCATTTTGCTCTGCGAATTCATGGAGAGCTAACCCTAACCCTAAGTGGAATTTTCCCCAATGGCATTCCCCATGTATTTTACTAGGAAATATACATACGTCTGGTTAAAAAGTCATGCTCCCTCCTAACCATACTGATGGGCTCCAAATCCAATGGCGATGTCCATTTTGCTCTGCGAATTCATGGAGAGCTAACCCTAACCCTAAGGGGAATTTTCCCCAAAGGCATTTCCCATGTATTTTACTAGGAAATAAACATAAGTCTTGTTAAAAAGTCGTACTCCCTCCTAACCATACTGATGGGCTCCAAATCCAATGGCGATGTCCATTTTGCTCTGCGAATTCATGGAGAGCTAACCCTAACCCTAAGTGGAATTTTCCCCATTGGCATTCCCCTTGTATTTTACTAGGAAATAAACATAAGTCTGGTTAAAAAGTCGTGCTCCCTCCTAACCATACTGATGGGCTCCAAATCCAATGGCGATGTCCATTTTGCTCTGCGAATTCATGGAGAGCTAACCCTAACCCTAAGTGGAATTTTCCCCATTGGCATTCCGCATGTATTTTACTAGGAAATATATATAAGTCTGGTTAAAAAGTCGTGCTCCCTCCTAACCATACTGATGGGCTGCAAATCCAATGGTGATGTCTGTTTTGCTCTGCGAATTCATAGAGAGCTAACCCTAACCCAAAGTGGAATTTTCCCCAAAGGTATTTCCCCGTGTATTTTGCCAGGAAATGTATGTAAGGCCAGCTAAAAAGTCCTGCTCCGTCCGAACCATACTGATGGGCTCCAAATCCAATGGCGATGTCCATTTTGCTCTGCGAATTCATGGAGAGCTAACCCTAACCCTAAGTGGAATTTTCCCCATTGGCATTCCCCATGTATTTTACTAGGAAATAAACATAAGTCTGGTTAAAAAGTTGTGCTCCCTCCTAACCATACTGATGGGCTCCAAATCCAATGGCGATGTCCATTTTGCTCTGTGAATTCATGGAGAGCTAACCCTAACCCTAAGTGGAATTTTCCCCATTGGCATTCCCCATGTATTTTACTAGGAAATATATATAAGTCTGGTTAAAAAGTCGTGCTCCCTCCTAACCATACTGATGGGCTCCAAATCCAATGGCGATGTCCGTTTTGCTCTGCGAATTCATGGAGAGCTAATCCTAACCCTAAGTGGAATTTTCCCCAAAGGCATTTCCCATGTATTTTACTAGGAAATAAACATAAGTCTGGTTAAAAAGTCGTGCTCCCTCCTAACCATACTGATGGGCTCCAAATCCAATGGCGATGTCCATTTTGCTCTGCGAATTCATGGAGAGCTAACCCTAACCCTAAGTGGAATTTTCCCCAATGGCATTCCCCATGTATTTTACTAGGAAATATACATACGTCTGGTTAAAAAGTCGTGCTCCCTCCTAACCATACTGATGGGCTCCAAATCCAATGGCGATGTCCATTTTGCTCTGCGAATTCATGGAGAGCTAACCCTAACCCTAAGTGGAATTTTCCCCAATGGCATTCTCCATGTATTTTACTAGGAAATATACATACGTCTGGTTAAAAAGTCATGCTCCCTCCTAACCATACTGATGGGCTCCAAATCCAATGGCGATGTCCATTTTGCTCTGCGAATTCATGGAGAGCTAACCCTAACCCTAAGGGGAATTTTCCCCAAAGGCATTTCCCATGTATTTTACTAGGAAATAAACATAAGTCTTGTTAAAAAGTCGTACTCCCTCCTAACCATACTGATGGGCTCCAAATCCAATGGCGATGTCCATTTTGCTCTGCAAATTCATGGAGAGCTAACCCTAACCCTAAGTGGAATTTTCCCCATTGGCATTCCCCATGTATTTTACTAGGAAATAAACATAAGTCTGGTTAAAAAGTCGTGCTCCCTCCTAACCATACTGATGGGCTCCAAATCCAATGGCGATGTCCATTTTGCTCTGCGAATTCATGGAGAGCTAACCCTAACCCTAAGTGGAATTTTCCCCAAAGGCATTTCCCATGTATTTTACTAGGAAATAAACATAAGTCTGGTTAAAAAGTCGTGCTCCCTCCTAACCATACTGATGGGCTCCAAATCCAATGGCGATGTCCATTTTGCTCTGCGAATTCATGGAGAGCTAACCCTAACCCTAAGTGGAATTTTCCCCATTGGCATTTCCCATGTATTTTACTAGGAAATAAACATACGTCTGGTTAAAAAGTCGTGCTCCCTCCTAACCATACTGATGGGCTCCAAATCCAATGGCGATGTCCATTTTGCTCTGCGAATTCATGGAGAGCTAACCCTAAGCCTAAGTGGAATTTTCCCCAATGGCATTCCCCATGTATTTTACTAGGAAATATACATACGTCTGGTTAAAAAGTCATGCTCCCTCCTAACCATACTGATGGGCTCCAAATCCAATGGCGATGTCCATTTTGCTCTGCGAATTCATGGAGAGCTAACCCTAACCCTAAGGGGAATTTTCCCCAAAGGCATTTCCCATGTATTTTACTAGGAAATAAACATAAGTCTTGTTAAAAAGTCGTACTCCCTCCTAACCATACTGATGGGCTCCAAATCCAATGGCGATGTCCATTTTGCTCTGCGAATTCATGGAGAGCTAACCCTAACCCTAAGTGGAATTTTCCCCATTGGCATTCCCCATGTATTTTACTAGGAAATAAACATAAGTCTGGTTAAAAAGTCGTGCTCCCTCCTAACCATACTGATGGGCTCCAAATCCAATGGCGATGTCCATTTTGCTCTGCGAATTCATGGAGAGCTAACCCTAACCCTAAGTGGAATTTTGCCCATTGGCATTCCGCATGTATTTTACTAGGAAATATATATAAGTCTGGTTAAAAAGTCGTGCTCCCTCCTAACCATACTGATGGGCTGCAAATCCAATGGTGATGTCTGTTTTGCTCTGCGAATTCATAGAGAGCTAACCCTAACCCTAAGTGGAATTTTCCCCAAAGGTATTTCCCCGTGTATTTTGCCAGGAAATGTATGTAAGGCCAGCTAAAAAGTCCTGCTCCGTCCGAACCATACTGATGGGCTCCAAATCCAATGGCGATGTCCATTTTGCTCTGCGAATTCATGGAGAGCTAACCCTAACCCTAAGTGGAATTTTCCCCAATGGCATTCTCCATGTATTTTACTAGGAAATATACATACGTCTGGTTAAAAAGTCATGCTCCCTCCTAACCATACTGATGGGCTCCAAATCCAATGGCGATGTCCATTTTGCTCTGCGAATTCATGGAGAGCTAACCCTAACCCTAAGGGGAATTTTCCCCAAAGGCATTTCCCATGTATTTTACTAGGAAATAAACATAAGTCTTGTTAAAAAGTCGTACTCCCTCCTAACCATACTGATGGGCTCCAAATCCAATGGCGATGTCCATTTTGCTCTGCGAATTCATGGAGAGCTAACCCTAACCCTAAGTGGAATTTTCCCCATTGGCATTCCCCATGTATTTTACTAGGAAATAAACATAAGTCTGGTTAAAAAGTCGTGCTCCCTCCTAACCATACTGATGGGCTCCAAATCCAATGGCGATGTCCATTTTGCTCTGCGAATTCATGGAGAGCTAACCCTAACCCTAAGTGGAATTTTCCCCAAAGGCATTTCCCATGTATTTTACTAGGAAATAAACATAAGTCTGGTTAAAAAGTCGTGCTCCCTCCTAACCATACTGATGGGCTCCAAATCCAATGGCGATGTCCATTTTGCTCTGCGAATTCATGGAGAGCTAACCCTAACCCTAAGTGGAATTTTCCCCATTGGCATTCCCCATGTATTTTACTAGGAAATAAACATAAGTCTGGTTAAAAAGTCGTGCTCCCTCCTAACCATACTGATGGGCTCCAAATCCAATGGCGATGTCCATTTTGCTCTGCGAATTCATGGAGAGCTAACCCTAACCCTAAGTGGAATTTTCCCCAAAGGAATTTCCCATGTATTTTACTAGGAAATAAACATAAGTCTGGTTAATAATTCGTGCTCCCTCCTAACCATACTGATGGGCTCCAAATCCAATGGCGATGTCCATTTTGCTCTGCGAATTCATGGAGAGCTAACCCTAACCCTAAGTGGAATTTTCCCCAAAGGTATTTCCCCGTGTATTTTGCCAGGAAGTGTATGTAAGGCCAGCTAAAAAGTCCTGCTCCCTCCGAACCATACTGATGGGCTCCAAATCCAATGGCGATGTCCATTTTGCTCTGCGAATTCATGGAGAGCTAACCCTAACCCTAAGTGGAATTTTCCCCAATGGCATTCCCCATGTATTTTACTAGGAAATATACATACGTCTGGTTAAAAAGTCATGCTCCCTCCTAACCATACTGATGGGCTCCAAATCCAATGGCGATGTCCATTTTGCTCTGCGAATTCATGGAGAGCTAACCCTAACCCTAAGTGGAATTTTCCCCATTGGCATTACCCATGTATTTTACTAGGAAATAAACATAAGTCTGGTTAAAAAGTCGTGCTCCCTCCTAACCATACTGATGGGCTCCAAATCCAATGGCGATGTCCATTTTGCTCTGCGAATTCATGGAGAGCTAACCCTAACCCTAAGTGGAATTTTCCCCAAAGGCATTTCCCATGTATTTTACTAGGAAATAAACATAAGTCTGGTTAAAAAGTCATCCTCCCTCCTAACCATACTGATGGGCTCCAAATCCAATGGCGATGTCCATTTTGCTCTGCGAATTCATGGAGAGCTAACCCTAACCCTAAGTGGAATTTTCCCCAAAGGTATTTCC
The DNA here is from genome assembly GCF_051295495.1 of Thamnophis sirtalis. Lineage (NCBI taxonomy): Eukaryota > Metazoa > Chordata > Lepidosauria > Squamata > Natricidae > Thamnophis > Thamnophis sirtalis. The sequence goes on from NW_028261383.1 coordinate 35,633,644, forward strand.
CCGTGTATTTTGCCAGGAAGTGTATGTAAGGCCAGCTAAAAAGTCCTGCTCCCTCCGAACCATACTGATGGGCTCCAAATCCAATGGCGATGTCCATTTTGCTCTGCGAATTCATGGAGAGCTAACCCTAACCCTAAGTGGAATTTTCCCCAATGGCATTCCCCATGTATTTTACTAGGAAATATACATACGTCTGGTTAAAAAGTCATGCTCCCTCCTAACCATACTGATGGGCTCCAAATCCAATGGCGATGTCCATTTTGCTCTGCGAATTCATGGAGAGCTAACCCTAACCCTAAGTGGAATTTTCCCCATTGGCATTCCCCATGTATTTTACTAGGAAATAAACATAAGTCTGGTTAAAAAGTCGTGCTCCCTCCTAACCATACTGATGGGCTCCAAATCCAATGGCGATGTCCATTTTGCTCTGCGAATTCATGGAGAGCTAACCCTAACCCTAAGTGGAATTTTCCCCAAAGGCATTTCCCATGTATTTTACTAGGAAATAAACATAAGTCTGGTTAAAAAGTCGTCCTCCCTCCTAACCATACTGATGGGCTCCAAATCCAATGGCGATGTCCATTTTGCTCTGCGAATTCATGGAGAGCTAACCCTAACCCTAAGTGGAATTTTCCCCAAAGGTATTTCCCCGTGTATTTTGCCAGGAAATGTATGTAAGGCCAGCTAAAAAGTCCTGCTCCCTCGGAACCATACTGATGGGCTCCAAATCCAATGGCGATGTCCATTTTGCTCTGCGAATTCATGGAGAGCTAACCCTAACCCTAAGTGGAATTTTCCCCATTGGCATTCCCCCTGTATTTTACTAGGAAATATACATACGTCTGGTTAAAAAGTCGTACTCCCTCCTAACCATACTGATGGGCTCCAAATCCAATGGCGATGTCCGTTTTGCTCTGCGAATTCATGGAGAGCTAACCCTAACCCTAAGTGGAATTTTCCCCAAAGGAATTTCCCTTGTATTTTACTAGGAAATAAACATAAGTCTGGTTAAAAATTCGTGCTCCCTCCTAACCATACTGATGGGCTCCAAATCCAATGGCGATGTCCATTTTGCTCTGCGAATTCATGGAGAGCTAACCCTAACCCTAAGTGGAATTTTCCCCAAAGGTATTTCCCCGTGTATTTTGCCAGGAAATGTATGTAAGGCCAGCTAAAAAGTCCTGCTCCCTCGGAACCATACTGATGGGCTCCAAATCCAATGGCGATGTCCATTTTGCTCTGCGAATTCATGGAGAGCTAACCCTAACCCTAAGTGGAATTTTCCCCATTGGCATTCCCCCTGTATTTTACTAGGAAATATACATACGTCTGGTTAAAAAGTCGTACTCCCTCCTAACCATACTGATGGGCTCCAAATCCAATGGCGATGTCCGTTTTGCTCTGCGAATTCATGGAGAGCTAACCCTAACCCTAAGTGGAATTTTCCCCAAAGGAATTTCCCTTGTATTTTACTAGGAAATAAACATAAGTCTGGTTAAAAATTCGTGCTCCCTCCTAACCATACTGATGGGCTCCAAATCCAATGGCGATGTCCATTTTGCTCTGCGAATTCATGGAGAGCTAACCCTAACCCTAAGTGGAATTTTCCCCAAAGGTATTTCCCCGTGTATTTTGCCAGGAAATGTATGTAAGGCCAGCTAAAAAGTCCTGCTCCCTCGGAACCATACTGATGGGCTCCAAATCCAATGGCGATGTCCATTTTGCTCTGCGAATTCATGGAGAGCTAACCCTAACCCTAAGTGGAATTTTCCCCATTGGCATTCCCCATGTATTTTACTAGGAAATATACATACGTCTGGTTAAAAAGTCGTACTCCCTCCTAACCATACTGATGGGCTCCAAATCCAATGGCGATGTCCATTTTGCTCTGTGAATTCATGGAGAGCTAACCCTAACCCTAAGTGGAATTTTCCCCATTGGCATTCCCCATGTATTTTACTAGGAAATATATATAAGTCTGGTTAAAAAGTCGTGCTCCCTCCTAACCATACTGTTGGGCTCCAAATCCAATGGCGATGTCCGTTTTGCTCTGCGAATTCATGGAGAGCTAACCCTAACCCTAAGTGGAATTTTCCCCAAAGGCATTTCCCATGTATTTTACTAGGAAATAAACATAAGTCTGGTTAAAAAGTCGTGCTCCCTCCTAACCATACTGATGGGCTCCAAATCCAATGGCGATGTCCATTTTGCTCTGCGAATTCATGGAGAGCTAACCCTAACCCTAAGTGGAATTTTCCCCAAAGGCATTTCCCATGTATTTTACTAGGAAATAAACATAAGTCTGGTTAAAAAGTCGTCCTCCCTCCTAACCATACTGATGGGCTCCAAATCCAATGGCGATGTCCATTTTGCTCTGTGAATTCATGGAGAGCTAACCCTAACCCTAAGTGGAATTTTCCCCATTGGCATTCCCCATGTATTTTACTAGGAAATAAACATAAGTCTGGTTAAAAAGTCGTCCTCCCTCCTAACCATACTGATGGGCTCCAAATCCAATGGCGATGTCCATTTTGCTCTGCGAATTCATGGAGAGCTAACCCTAACCCTAAGTGGAATTTTCCCCAATGGCATTCCCCATGTATTTTACTAGGAAATATACATACGTCTGGTTAAAAAGTCATGCTCCCTCCTAACCATACTGATGGGCTCCAAATCCAATGGCGATGTCCATTTTGCTCTGCGAATTCATGGAGAGCTAACCCTAACCCTAAGTGGAATTTTCCCCAAAGGCATTTCCCATGTATTTTACTAGGAAATATATATAAGTCTGGTTAAAAAGTCGTGCTCCCTCCTAACCATACTGTTGGGCTCCAAATCCAATGGCGATGTCCGTTTTGCTCTGCGAATTCATGGAGAGCTAACCCTAACCCTAAGTGGAATTTTCCCCAATGGCATTCCCCATGTATTTTACTAGGAAATAAACATAAGTCTGGTTAAAAAGTCGTCCTCCCTCCTAACCATACTGATGGGCTCCAAATCCAATGGCGATGTCCATTTTGCTCTGCGAATTCATGGAGAGCTAACCCTAACCCTAAGTGGAATTTTCCCCAATGGCATTCCCCATGTATTTTACTAGGAAATATACATACGTCTGGTTAAAAAGTCATGCTCCCTCCTAACCATACTGATGGGCTCCAAATCCAATGGCGATGTCCATTTTGCTCTGTGAATTCATGGAGAGCTAACCCTAACCCTAAGTGGAATTTTCCCCATTGGCATTCCCCATGTATTTTACTAGGAAATATATATAAGTCTGGTTAAAAAGTCGTGCTCCCTCCTAACCATACTGTTGGGCTCCAAATCCAATGGCGATGTCCGTTTTGCTCTGCGAATTCATGGAGAGCTAACCCTAACCCTAAGTGGAATTTTCCCCAAAGGCATTTCCCATGTATTTTACTAGGAAATAAACATAAGTCTGGTTAAAAAGTCGTGCTCCCTCCTAACCATACTGATGGGCTCCAAATCCAATGGCGATGTCCATTTTGCTCTGCGAATTCATGGAGAGCTAACCCTAACCCTAAGTGGAATTTTCCCCAATGGCATTCCCCATGTATTTTACTAGGAAATATACATACGTCTGGTTAAAAAGTCATGCTCCCTCCTAACCATACTGATGGGCTCCAAATCCAATGGCGATGTCCGTTTTGCTCTGCGAATTCATGGAGAGCTAACCCTAACCCTAAGTGGAATTTTCCCCAAAGGCATTTCCCATGTATTTTACTAGGAAATAAACATAAGTCTGGTTAAAAAGTCGTACTCCCTCCTAACCATACTGATGGGCTCCAAATCCAATGGCGATGTCCATTTTGCTCTGCGAATTCATGGAGAGCTAACCCTAACCCTAAGGGGAATTTTCCCCATTGGCATTCCCCATGTATTTTACTAGGAAATATATATAAGTCTGGTTAAAAAGTCGTGCTCCCTCCTAACCATACTGTTGGGCTCCAAATCCAATGGCGATGTCCGTTTTGCTCTGCGAATTCATGGAGAGCTAACCCTAACCCTAAGTGGAATTTTCCCCAAAGGCATTTCCCATGTATTTTACTAGGAAATAAACATAAGTCTGGTTAAAAAGTCGTGCTCCCTCCTAACCATACTGATGGGCTCCAAATCCAATGGCGATGTCCATTTTGCTCTGCGAATTCATGGAGAGCTAACCCTAACCCTAAGTGGAATTTTCCCCAATGGCATTCCCCATGTATTTTACTAGGAAATATACATACGTCTGGTTAAAAAGTCATGCTCCCTCCTAACCAAACTGATGGGCTCCAAATCCAATTGCGATGTCCGTTTTGCTCTGCGAATTCATGGAGAGCTAACCCTAACCCTAAGTGGAATTTTCCCCAAAGGCATTTCCCATGTATTTTACTAGGAAATAAACATAAGTCTGGTTAAAAAGTCGTCCTCCCTCCTAACCATACTGATGGGCTCCAAATCCAATGGCGATGTCCATTTTGCTCTGCGAATTCATGGAGAGCTAACCCTAACCCTAAGTGGAATTTTCCCCAATGGCATTCCCCATGTATTTTACTAGGAAATATACATACGTCTGGTTAAAAAGTCGTACTCCCTCCTAACCATACTGATGGGCTCCAAATCCAATGGCGATGTCCATTTTGCTCTGCGAATTCATGGAGAGCTAATCCTAACCCTAAGTGGAATTTTCCCCAAAGGCATTTCCCATGTATTTTACTAGGAAATAAACATAAGTCTGGTTAAAAAGTTGTGCTCCCTCCTAACCATACTGATGGGCTCCAAATCCAATGGCGATGTCCATTTTGCTCTGTGAATTCATGGAGAGCTAACCCTAACCCTAAGTGGAATTTTCCCCATTGGCATTCCCCATGTATTTTACTAGGAAATATATATAAGTCTGGTTAAAAAGTCGTGCTCCCTCCTAACCATACTGTTGGGCTCCAAATCCAATGGCGATGTCCGTTTTGCTCTGCGAATTCATGGAGAGCTAACCCTAACCCTAAGTGGAATTTTCCCCAAAGGCATTTCCCATGTATTTTACTAGGAAATAAACATAAGTCTGGTTAAAAAGTCGTGCTCCCTCCTAACCATACTGATGGGCTCCAAATCCAATGGCGATGTCCATTTTGCTCTGCGAATTCATGGAGAGCTAACCCTAACCCTAAGTGGAATTTTCCCCAATGGCATTCCCCATGTATTTTACTAGGAAATATACATACGTCTTCTTAAAAAGTCATGCTCCCTCCTAACCATACTGATGGGCTCCAAATCCAATGGCGATGTCCATTTTGCTCTGCGAATTCATGGAGAGCTAACCCTAACCCTAAGTGGAATTTTCCCCAATGGCATTCCCCATGTATTTTACTAGGAAATATACATACGTCTGGTTAAAAAGTCATGCTCCCTCCTAACCATACTGATGGGCTCCAAATCCAATGGCGATGTCCATTTTGCTCTGCGAATTCATGGAGAGCTAACTCTAACCCTAAGTGGAATTTTCCCCATTGGCATTCCCCATGTATTTTACTAGGAAATATACATAAGTCTGGTTAAAAAGTCGTGCTCCCTCCTAACCATACTGATGGGCTCCAAATCCAATGGCGATGTCCATTTTGCTCTGCGAATTCATGGAGAGCTAACCCTAACCCTAAGTGGAATTTTCCCCAATGGCATTTCCCATGTATTTTACTAGGAAATATACATACGTCTGGTTAAAAAGTCATGCTCCCTCCTAACCATACTGATGGGCTCCAAATCCAATGGCGATGTCCATTTTGCTCTGCAAATTGATGGAGAGCTAACCCGAACCCTAAGTGGAATTTTCCCCATTGGCATTCCCCATGTATTTTACTAGGAAATATACATAAGTCTGGTTAAAAAGTCGTGCTCCCTCCTAACCATACTGATGGGCTCCAAATCTAATGGCGATGTCCATTTTGCTCTGCGAATTCATGGAGAGCTAACCCTAACCCTAAGTGGAATTTTCCCCAAAGGCATTTCCCATGTATTTTACTAGGAAATAAACATAAGTCTGGTTAAAAAGTCGTGCTCCCTCCCAACCATACTGATGGGCTCCAAATCCAATGGCGATGTCCATTTTGCTCTGCGAATTCATGGAGAGCTAACCCTAACCCTAAGTGGAATTTTCCCCAAAGGAATTTCCCATGTATTTTACTAGGAAATAAACATAAGTCTGGTTAAAAATTCGTGCTCCCTCCTAAGCATACGGATGGGCTCCAAATCCAATGGCGATGTCCATTTTGCTCTGCGATTTCATGGAGAGCTAACCCTAACCCTAAATGGAATTTTCCCCATTGGCATTCCCCATGTATTTTACTAGGAAATATATATAAGTCTGGTTAAAAAGTCGTGCTCCCTCCTAACCATACTGATGGGCTCCAAATCCAATGGCGATGTCCATTTTGCTCTGCGAATTCATGGAGAGCTAACCCTAACCCTAAGTGGAATTTTCCCCATTGGCATTCCCCATGTATTTTACTAGGAAATATATATAAGTCTGGTTAAAAAGTCGTGCTCCCTCCTAACCATACTGATGGGTTCCAAATCCAATGGCGATGTCCGTTTTGCTCTGCCAATTCATGGAGAGCTAACCCTAACCCTAAGTGGAATTTTCCCCAAAGGCATTTCCCATGTATTTTACTAGGAAATAAACATAAGTCTGGTTAAAAAGTCGTGCTCCCTCCTAACCATACTGATGGGCTCCAAATCCAATGGCGATGTCCGTTTTGCTCTGCGAATTCATGGAGAGCTAACCCTAACCCTAAGTGGAATTTTCCCCAAAGGAATTTCCCATGTATTTTACTAGGAAATAAACATAAGTCTGGTTAAAAATTCGTGCTCCCTCCTAACCATACTGATGGGCTCCAAATCCAATGGCGATGTCCATTTTGCTCTACGAATTCATGGAGAGCTAACCCTAACCCTAAGTGGAATTTTCCCCATTGGCATTCCCCATGTATTTTACTAGGAAATATATATAAGTCTGGTTAAAAAGTCGTGCTCCCTCCTAACCATACTGATGGGCTGCAAATCCAATGGTGATGTCTGTTTTGCTCTGCGAATTCATAGAGAGCTAACCCTAACCCTAATTGGAATTTTCCCCAAAGGTATTTCCCCGTGCATTTTGCCAGGAAATGTATGTAAGGGCAGCTAAAAAGTCCTGCTCCCTCCGAACCATCCTGATGGGCTCCAATTCCAATGGCGATGTCCATTTTGCTCTGCGAATTCATGGAGAGCTAACCCTAACCCTAAGTGGAATTTTCCCCATTGGCATTTCCCATGTATTTTACTAGGAAATATACATACGTCTGGTTAAAAAGTCGTGCTCCCTCCTAACCATACTGATGGGCTCCAAATCCAATGGCGATGTCCATTTTGCTCTGCGAATTCATGGAGAGCTAACCCTAACCCTAAGTGGAATTTTCCCCATTGGCATTCCCCATGTATTTTACTAGGAAATATACATACGTCTGGTTAAAAAGTCGTGCTCCCTCCTAACCATACTGATGGGCTCCAAATCCAATGGCGATGTCCATTTTGCTCTGCGAATTCATGGAGAGCTAACCCTAACCCTAAGTGGAATTTTCCCCAAAGGCATTTCCCATGTATTTTACTAGGAAATAAACATAAGTCTGGTTAAAAAGTCAATGCTCCCTCCTAACCATACTGATGGGCTCCAAATCCAATGGCGATGTCCATTTTGTTCTGCGAATTCATGGAGAGCTAACCCTAACCCTAAGTGGAATTTTCCCCAAAGGCATTTCCCATGTATTTTACTAGGAAATAAACATAAGTCTGGTTAAAAAGTCGTACTCCCTCCTAACCATACTGATGGGCTCCAAATCCAATGGTGATGTCTGTTTTGCTCTGCGAATTCATGGAGAGCTAACCCTAACCCTAAGTGGAATTTTCCCCAAAGGCATTCCCCATGTATTTTACTAGGAAATATACATAAGTCTGGTTAAAAAGTTGTGCTCCCTCCTAACCATACTGATGGGCTCCAAATCCAATGGCGATGTCCGTTTTGCTCTGCGAATTCATGTAGAGCTAACCCTAACCCTAAGTGGAATTTTCCCCAAAGGCATTTCCCATGTATTTTACTAGGAAATAAACATAAGTCTGGTTAAAAAGTCGTGCTCCCTCCTATCCATACTGATGGGCTCCAAATCCAATGGCGATGTCCATTTTGCTCTGCGAATTCATGGAGAGCTAACGCTAACCCTAAGTGGAATTTTCCCCAATGTCATTCCCCATGTATTTTACTAGGAAATATACATACGTCTGGTTAAAAAGTCATGCTCCCTCCTAACCATACTAATGGGCTCCAAATCCAATGGCGATGTCCATTTTGCTCTGCGAATTCATGGAGAGCTAACCCTAACCCTAAGTGGAATTTTCCCCAAAGGCATTTCCCATGTATTTTACTAGGAAATAAACATAATTCTGGTTAAAAAGTCGTAATCCCTCCTAACCATACTGATGGGCTCCAAATCCAATGGCGATGTCCATTTTGCTCTGCGAATTCATGGAGAGCTAACCCTAACCCTACGTGGAATTTTCCCCATTGGCATTCCCCATGTATTTTACTAGGAAATATACATAAGTCTGGTTAAAAAGTCGTGCTCCCTCCTAACCATACTGATGGGCTCCAAATCCAATGGCGATGTCCATTTTGCTCTGCGAATTCATGGAGAGCTAACCCTAACCCTAAGTGGAATTTTCCCCAATGGCATTCCCCATGTATTTTACTAGGAAATATACATAAGTCTGGTTAAAAAGTCGTGCTCCCTCCTAACCATACTGATGGGCTCCAAATCCAATGGCGATGTCCATTTTGCTCTGCGAATTCATGGAGAGCTAACCCTAACCCTAAGTGGAATTTTCCCCAAAGGCATTCCCCTTGTATTTTACTAGGAAATATATATAAGTCTGGTTAAAAAGTCGTGCTCCCTCCTAACCATACTGATGGGCTGCTAATCCAATGGTGATGTCTGTTTTGCTCTGCGAATTCATAGAGAGCTAACCCTAACCCTAAGTGGAATTTTCCCCAAAGGTATTTCCCCGTGTATTTTGCCAGGAAATTTATGTAAGGCCAGCCAAAAAAACCTGCTCCCTCCGAACCATACTGATGGGCTCCAAATCCAATGGCGATGTCTGTTTTGCTCTGCGAATTCATAGAGAGCTAACCCTAACCCTAAGTGGAATTTTCCCCAAAGGTATTTCCCCGTGTATTTTGCCAGGAAATGTATGTAAGGCCAGCTAAAAAGTCCTGCTCCCTCCGAACCATACTGATGGGCTCCAAATCCAATGGCGATGTCCATTTTGCTCTGCGAATTCATGGAGAGCTAACCCTAACCCTAAGTGGAATTTTCCCCATTGGCATTCCCCATGTATTTTACTAGGAAATATACATAAGTCTGGTTAAAAAGTTGTGCTCCCTCCTAACCATACTGATGGGCTCCAAATCCAATGGCGATGTCCGTTTTGCTCTGCGAATTCATGGAGAGCTAACCCTAACCCTAAGTGGAATTTTCCCCAAAGGCATTTCCCATGTATTTTACTAGGAAATAAACATTAGTCTGGTTAAAAAGTCGTACTCCCTCCTAACCATACTGATGGGCTCCAAATCCAATGGCGATGTCCATTTTGCTCTGCGAATTCATGGAGAGCTAACCCTAACCCTAAGTGGAATTTTCCCCATTGGCATTCCCCATGTATTTTACTAGGAAATATACATACGTCTGGTTAAAAAGTCGTGCTCCCTCCTCACCATACTGATGGGATCCAAATCCAATGGCGATGTCCATTTTGCTCTGCGAATTCATGGAGAGCTAACCCTAACCCTAAGTGGAATTTTCCCCAAAGGCATTTCCTATGTATTTTACTAGGAAATAAACATAAGTCTGGTTAAAAAGTCGTACTCCCTCCTAACCATACTGATGGGCTCCAAATCCAATGGCGATGTCCATTTTGCTCTGCGAATTCATGGAGAGCTAACCCTAACCCTAAGTGGAATTTTCCCCATTGGCATTCCCCATGTATTTTACTAGGAAATATACATACGTCTGGTTAAAAAGTCGTGCTCCCTCCTCACCATACTGATGGGATCCAAATCCAATGGCGATGTCCATTTTGCTCTGCGAATTCATGGAGAGCTAACCCTAACCCTAAGTGGAATTTTCCCCAAAGGCATTTCCTATGTATTTTACTAGGAAATAAACATTAGTCTGGTTAAAAAGTCGTGCTCCCTCCTAAGCATACGGATGGGCTCCAAATCCAATGGCGATGTCCATTTTGCTCTGCGATTTCATGGAGAGCTAACCCTAACCCTAAATGGAATTTTCCCCATTGGCATTCCCCATGTATTTTACTAGGAAATATATATAAGTCTGGTTAAAAAGTCGTGCTCCCTCCTAACCATACTGATGGGCTCCAAATCCAATGGCGATGTCCGTTTTGCTCTGCGAATTCATGGAGAGCTAACCCTAACCCTAAGTGGAATTTTCCCCAAAGGCATTTCCCATGTATTTTACTAGGAAATAAACATAAGTCTGGTTAAAAAGTCGTGCTCCCTCCTAACCAGACTGATGGGCTCCAAATCCAATGGCGATGTCCATTTTGCTCTGCGAATTCATGGAGAGCTAACCCTAACCCTAAGTGGAATTTTCCCCATTGGCATTCCCCATGTATTTTACTAGGAAATATATATAAGTCTGGTTAAAAAGTCGTGCTCCCTCCTAACCATACTGATGGGCTGCAAATCCAATGGTGATGTCTGTTTTGCTCTGCGAATTCATAGAGAGCTAACCCTAACCCTAAGTGGAATTTTCCCCAAAGGTATTTCCCCGTGTATTTTGCCAGGAAATGTATGTAAGGCCAGCTAAAAAGTCCTGCTCCCTCCGAACCATACTGATGGGCTCCAAATCCAATGGCGATGTCCATTTTGCTCTGCGAATTCATGGAGAGCTAACCCTAACCCTAAGTGGAATTTTCCCCATTGGCATTCCCCATGTATTTTACTAGGAAATATACATAAGTCTGGTTAAAAAGTTGTGCTCCCTCCTAACCATACTGATGGGCTCCAAATCCAATGGCGATGTCCGTTTTGCTCTGCGAATTCATGTAGAGCTAACCCTAACCCTAAGTGGAATTTTCCCCAAAGGCATTTCCCATGTATTTTACTAGGAAATAAACATAAGTCTGGTTAAAAAGTCGTGCTCCCTCCTAATACTGATGGGCTCCAAATCCAATGGCGATGTCCATTTTGCTCTGCGAATTCATGGAGAGCTAACCCTAACCCTAAGTGGAATTTTCCCCAATGTCATTCCCCATGTATTTTACTAGGAAATATACATACGTCTGGTTAAAAAGTCATGCTCCCTCCTAACCATACTAATGGGCTCCAAATCCAATGGCGATGTCCATTTTGCTCTGCGAATTCATGGAGAGCTAACCCTAACCCTAAGTGGAATTTTCCCCAAAGGCATTTCCCATGTATTTTACTAGGAAATAAACATAATTCTGGTTAAAAAGTCGTAATCCCTCCTAACCATACTGATGGGCTCCAAATCCAATGGCGATGTCCATTTTGCTCTGCGAATTCATGGAGAGCTAACCCTAACCCTACGTGGAATTTTCCCCATTGGCATTCCCCATGTATTTTACTAGGAAATATACATAAGTCTGGTTAAAAAGTCGTGCTCCCTCCTAACCATACTGATGGGCTCCAAATCCAATGGCGATGTCCATTTTGCTCTGCGAATTCATGGAGAGCTAACCCTAACCCTAAGTGGAATTTTCCCCAATGGCATTCCCCATGTATTTTACTAGGAAATATACATACGTCTGGTTAAAAAGTCATGCTCCCTCCTAACCATACTGATGGGCTCCAAATCCAATGGCAATGTCCATTTTGCTCTGCGAATTCATGGAGAGCTAACCCTAACCCTAAGTGGAATTTTCCCCATTGGCATTCCCCATGTATTTTACTAGGAAATATATATAAGTCTGGTTAAAAAGTCGTGCTCCCTCCTAACCATACTGATGGGCTCCAAATCCAATGGCGATGTCCGTTTTGCTCTGCGAATTCATGGAGAGCTAACCGTAACCCTAAGTGGAATTTTCCCCAAAGGCATTTCCCATGTATTTTCCTAGGAAATAAACATAAGTCTGGTTAAAAAGTCGTGCTCCCTCCTAACCATACTGATGGGCTCCAAATCCAATGGCGATGTCCATTTTGCTCTGCAAATTCATGGAGAGCTAACCCTAACCCTAAGTGGAATTTTCCCCAAAGGCATTTCCCATGTATTTTACTAGGAAATAAACATAAGTCTGGTTAAAAAGTCGTGCTCCCTCCTAACCATACTGATGGGCTCCAAATCCAATGGCGATGTCCATTTTGCTCTGCGAATTCATGGAGAGCTAACCCTAACCCTAAGTGGAATTTTCCCCATTGGCATTCCCCATGTATTTTACTAGGAAATATATATAAGTCTGGTTAAAAAGTCGTGCTCCCTGCTAACCATACTGATGGGCTCCAAATCCAATGGCGATGTCCGTTTTGCTCTGCGAATTCATGGAGAGCTAACCCTAACCCTAAGTGGAATTTTCCCCAAAGGCATTTCCCATGTATTTTACTAGGAAATAAACATAAGTCTGGTTAAAAAGTCGTGCTCCCTCCTAACCATACTGATGGGCTCCAAATCCAATGGCGATGTCCGTTTTGCTCTGCGAATTCATGGAGAGCTAACCCTAACCCTAAGTGGAATTTTCCCCAAAGGCATTGATGAGCCAAGGTAGCGCAGTGGCTAAATGCAGCACTGCAGGCTACTGCTAGATCAGCAGTTCAGCGGTTCAAATCTCACCGGCTCAGGGTTGACTCAGCCTTCCATCCTTCCGAGGTGGGTAAAATGAGGACCCAGATTGTTGGGGGCAATATGCTGACTCTCTGTAAACCGCTTAGAGAGGGCTGAAAGCCCTATGAAGCGGTATATAAGTCCACTGCTATTGCTATTGCTATTTCCCATGTATTTTACTAGGAAATAAACATAAATCTGGTTAAAAAGTCGTGCTCCCTCCTAACCATACTGATGGGCTCCAAATCCAATGGCGATGTCCATTTTGCTCTGCGAATTCATGGAGAGCTAACCCTAACCCTAAGTGGAATATTCCCCAAAGGAATTTCCCATGTATTTTACTAGGAAATAAACATAAGTCTGGTTAAAAATTCGTGCTCCCTCCTAACCATACTGATGGGCTCCAAATCCAATGGCGATGTCCATTTTGCTCTGCGAATTCATGGAGAGCTAACCCTAACCCTAAGTGGAATTTTCCCCATTGGCATTCCCCATGTATTTTACTAGGAAATATATATAAGTCTGGTTAAAAAGACGTGCTCCCTCCTAACCATACTGATGGGCTGCAAATCCAATCGTGATGTCTGTTTTGCTCTGCGAATTCATAGAGAGCTAACCCTAACCCTAAGTGGAATTTTCCCCAAAGGTATTTCCCATTGTATTTTGCCAGGAAATGTATGTAAGGCCAGCTAAAAAGTCCTGCTCCCTCCGAACCATACTGATGGGCTCCAAATCCAATGGCGATGTCCATTTTGCTCTGCGAATTCATGGAGAGCTAACCCTAACCCTAAGTGGAATTTTCCCCAAAGGCATTTCCCATGTATTTTACTAGGAAATATACATAAGTCTGGTTAAAAAGTTGTGCTCCCTCCGAACCATACTGATGGGCTCCAAATCCAATGGCGATGTCCATTTTGCTCTGCGAATTCATGGAGAGCTAACCCTAACCCTAAGTGGAATTTTCCCCAATGGCATTCCCCATGTATTTTACTAGGAAATATACATAAGTCTGGTTAAAAAGTCGTGCTCCCTCCTAACCATACTGATGGGCTCCAAATCCAATGGCGATGTCCGTTTTGCTCTGCGAATTCATGTAGAGCTAACCCTAACCCTAAGTGGAATTTTCCCCAAAGGCATTTCCCATGTATTTTACTAGGAAATAAACATAAGTCTGGTTAAAAAGTCGTGCTCCCTCCTAACCATACTGATGGGCTCCAAATCCAATGGCGATGTCCATTTTGCTCTGCGAATTCATGGAGAGCTAACCCTAACCCTAAGTGGAATTTTCCCCAATGGCATTCCCGATGTATTTTACTAGGAAATATACATACGTCTGGTTAAAAAGTCATGCTCCCTCCTAACCATACTAATGGGCTCCAAATCCAATGGCGATGTCCATTTTGCTCTGCGAATTCATGGAGAGCTAACCCTAACCCTAAGTGGAATTTTCCCCAAAGGCATTTCCCATGTATTTTACTAGGAAATAAACATAATTCTGGTTAAAAAGTCGTAATCCCTCCTAACCATACTGATGGGCTCCAAATCCAATGGCGATGTCCATTTTGCTCTGCGAATTCATGGGGAGATAACCCTAACCCTAAGTGGAATTTTCCCCAAAGGCATTTCCCATGTATTTTACTAGGAAATAAACATAATTCTGGTTAAAAAGTCGTAATCCCTCCTAACCATACTGATGGGCTCCAAATCCAATGGCGATGTCCATTTTGCTCTGCGAATTCATGGAGAGCTAACCCTAACCCTACGTGGAATTTTCCCCATTGGCATTCCCCATGTATTTTACTAGGAAATATACATAAGTCTGGTTAAAAAGTCGTGCTCCCTCCTAACCATACTGATGGGCTCCAAATCCAATGGCGATGTCCATTTTTCTCGGCGAATTCATGGAGAGCTAACCCTAACCCTAAATGGAATTTTCCCCAAAGGCATTTCCCATGTATTTTACTAGGAAATAAACATAAGTCTGGTTAAAATGTCGTGCTCCCTCCTAACCATACTGATGGGCTCCAAATCCAATGGCGATGTCCATTTTGCTCTGCGAATTCATGGAGAGCTAACCCTAACCCTAAATGGAATTTTCCCCATTGGCATTCCCCATGTATTTTACTAGGAAATATATATAAGTCTGGTTAAAAAGTCGTGCTCCCTCCTAACCATACTGATGGGCTCCAAATCCAATGGCGATGTCCGTTTTGCTCTGCGAATTCATGGAGAGCTAACCCTAACCCTAAGTGGAATTTTCCCCAAAGGAATTTCCCATGTATTTTACTAGGAAATAAACATAAGTCTGATTAAAAATTCGTGCTCCCTCCTAACCATACTGATGGGCTCCAATTCCAATGGCGATGTCCATTTTGCTCTGTGAATTCATGGAGAGCTAACCCTAACCCTAAGTGGAATTTTCCCCATTGGCATTCCCCATGTATTTTACTAGGAAATATACATACGTCTGGTTAAAAAGTCGTGCTCCCTCCTAACCATACTGATGGGCTCCAAATCCAATGGCGATGTCCATTTTGCTCTGCGAATTCATGGAGAGCTAACCCTAACCCTAAGTGGAATTTTCCCCAAAGGCATTTCCCATTTATTTTACTAGGAAATAAACATAAGTCTGGTTAAAAAGTTGTGCTCCCTCGTAACCATACTGATGGGCTCCAAATCCAATGGCGATGTCCATTTTGCTCTGCGAATTCATGGAGAGCTAACCCTAAATGGAATTTTCCCCATTGGCATTCCCCATGTATTTTACTAGGAAATATATATAAGTCTGGTTAAAAAGTCGTGCTCCCTCCTAACCATACTGATGGGCTCCAAATCCAATGGCGATGTCCGTTTTGCTCTGCGAATTCATGGAGAGCTAACCCTAACCCTAAGTGGAATTTTCCCCAAAGGCATTTCCCATGTATTTTACTAGGAAATAAACATAAGTCTGGTTAAAAAGTCGTGCTCCCTCCTAACCATACTGATGGGCTCCAAATCCAATGGCGATGTCCATTTTGCTCTGCGAATTCATGGAGAGCTAACCCTAACCCTAAGTGGAATTTTCCCCAAAGGAATTTCCCATGTATTTTACTAGGAAATAAACATAAGTCTGGTTAAAAATTCGTGCTCCCTCCTAACCATACTGATGGGCTCCAATTCCAATGGCGATGTCCATTTTGCTCTGCGAATTCATGGAGAGCTAACCCTAACCCTAAGTGGAATTTTCCCCATTGGCATTCCCCATGTATTTTACTAGGAAATATACATACGTCTGGTTAAAAAGTCGTGCTCCCTCCTAACCATACTGATGGGCTCCAAATCCAATGGCGATGTCCATTTTGCTCTGCGAATTCATGGAGAGCTAACCCTAACCCTAAGTGGAATTTTCCCCATTGGCATTCCCCCTGTATTTTACTAGGAAATATACATATGTCTGGTTAAAAAGTCGTACTCCCTCCTAACCATACTGATGGGCTCCAAATCCAATGGCGATGTCCATTTTGCTCTGCGAATTCATGGAGAGCTAACCCTAACCCTAAGTGGAATTTTCCCCAAAGGAATTTCCCTTGTATTTTACTAGGAAATAAACATAAGTCTGGTTAAAAATTCGTGCTCCCTCCTAACCATACTGATGGGCTCCAAATCCAATGGCGATGTCCATTTTGCTCTGCGAATTCATGGAGAGCTAACCCTAACCCTAAGTGGAATTTCCCCCAAAGGTATTTCCCCGTGTATTTTGCCAGGAAATGTATGTAAGGCCAGCTAAAAAGTCCTGCTCCCTCGGAACCATACTGATGGGCTCCAAATCCAATGGCGATGTCCATTTTGCTCTGCGAATTCATGGAGAGCTAACCCTAACCCTAAGTGGAATTTTCCCCATTGGCATTCCCCCTGTATTTTACTAGGAAATATACATACGTCTGGTTAAAAAGTCGTACTCCCTCCTAACCATACTGATGGGCTCCAAATCCAATGGCGATGTCCATTTTGCTCTGCGAATTCATGGAGAGCTAATCCTAACCCTAAGTGGAATTTTCCCCATTGGCATTCCCCATGTATTTTACTAGGAAATATATATAAGTCTGGTTAAAAAGTCATGCTCCCTCCTAACCATACTGATGGGCTCCAAATCCAATGGCGATGTCCATTTTGCTCTGCGAATTCATGGAGAGCTAACCCTAACCCTAAGTGGAATTTTCCCCATTGGCATTCCCCATGTATTTTTCTAGGAAATATACATAAGTCTGGTTAAAAAGTCGTGCTCCCTCCTAACCATACTGATGGGCTCCAAATCCAATGGCGATGTCCATTTTGCTCTGCGAATTCATGGAGAGCTAACCCTAACCCTAAGTGGAATTTTCCCCAATGGCATTCCCCATGTATTTTACTAGGAAATATACATACGTCTGGTTAAAAAGTCATGCTCCCTCCTAACCATACTGATGGGCTCCAAATCCAATGGCAATGTCCATTTTGCTCTGCGAATTCATGGAGAGCTAACCCTAACCCTAAGTGGAATTTTCCCCATTGGCATTCCCCATGTATTTTACTAGGAAATATATATAAGTCTGGTTAAAAAGTCGTGCTCCCTCCTAACCATACTGATGGGCTGCAAATCCAATGGCGATGTCCATTTTGCTCTGCGAATTCATAGAGAGCTAACCCTAACCCTAATTGGAATTTTCCCCAAAGGTATTTCCCCGTGTATTTTGCCAGGAAATGTATGTAAGGGCAGCTAAAAAGTCCTGCTCCCTCCGAACCATCCTGATGGGCTCCAATTCCAATGGCGATGTCCATTTTGCTCTGCGAATTCATGGAGAGCTAACCCTAACCCTAAGTGGAATTTTCCCCATTGGCATTCCCCATGTATTTTACTAGGAAATATACATACGTCTGGTTAAAAAGTCGTGCTCCCTCCTAACCATACTGATGGGCTCCAAATCCAATGGCGATGTCCATTTTGCTCTGCGAATTCATGGAGAGCTAACCCTAACCCTAAGTGGAATTTTCCCCATTGGCATTCCCCATGTATTTTACTAGGAAATATACATACGTCTGGTTAAAAAGTCGTGCTCCCTCCTAACCATACTGATGGGCTCCAAATCCAATGGCGATGTCCATTTTGCTCTGCGAATTCATGGAGAGCTAACCCTAACCCTAAGTGGAATTTTCCCCAAAGGCATTTCCCATGTATTTTACTAGGAAATAAACATAAGTCTGGTTAAAAAGTCAATGCTCCCTCCTAACCATACTGATGGGCTCCAAATCCAATGGCGATGTCCGTTTTGCTCTGCGAATTCATGGAGAGCTAACCCTAACCCTAAGTGGAATTTTCCCCAAAGGCATTGATGAGCCAAGGTAGCGCAGTGGCTAAATGCAGCACTGCAGGCTACTGCTAGATCAGCAGTTCAGCGGTTCAAATCTCACCGGCTCAGGGTTGACTCAGCCTTCCATCCTTCCGAGGTGGGTAAAATGAGGACCCAGATTGTTGGGGGCAATATGCTGACTCTCTGTAAACCGCTTAGAGAGGGCTGAAAGCCCTATGAAGCGGTATATAAGTCCACTGCTATTGCTATTGCTATTTCCCATGTATTTTACTAGGAAATAAACATAAGTCTGGTTAAAAAGTCGTGCTCCCTCCTAACCATACTGATGGGCTCCAAATCCAATGGCGATGTCCATTTTGCTCTGCGAATTCATGGAGAGCTAACCCTAACCCTAAGTGGAATTTTCCCCAATGGCATTCCCGATGTATTTTACTAGGAAATATACATACGTCTGGTTAAAAAGTCATGCTCCCTCCTAACCATACTAATGGGCTCCAAATCCAATGGCGATGTCCATTTTGCTCTGCGAATTCATGGAGAGCTAACCCTAACCCTAAGTGGAATTTTCCCCAAAGGCATTTCCCATGTATTTTACTAGGAAATAAACATAATTCTGGTTAAAAAGTCGTAATCCCTCCTAACCATACTGATGGGCTCCAAATCCAATGGCGATGTCCATTTTGCTCTGCGAATTCATGGAGAGCTAACCCTAACCCTACGTGGAATTTTCCCCATTGGCATTCCCCATGTATTTTACTAGGAAATATACATAAGTCTGGTTAAAAAGTCGTGCTCCCTCCTAACCATACTGATGGGCTCCAAATCCAATGGCGATGTCCATTTTTCTCGGCGAATTCATGGAGAGCTAACCCTAACCCTAAATGGAATTTTCCCCAAAGGCATTTCCCATGTATTTTACTAGGAAATAAACATAAGTCTGGTTAAAATGTCGTGCTCCCTCCTAACCATACTGATGGGCTCCAAATCCAATGGCGATGTCCATTTTGCTCTGCGAATTCATGGAGAGCTAACCCTAACCCTAAATGGAATTTTCCCCATTGGCATTCCCCATGTATTTTACTAGGAAATATATATAAGTCTGGTTAAAAAGTCATGCTCCCTCCTAACCATACTGATGGGCTCCAAATCCAATGGCGATGTCCGTTTTGCTCTGCGAATTCATGGAGAGCTAACCCTAACCCTAAGTGGAATTTTCCCCAAAGGAATTTCCCATGTATTTTACTAGGAAATAAACATAAGTCTGATTAAAAATTCGTGCTCCCTCCTAACCATACTGATGGGCTCCAATTCCAATGGCGATGTCCATTTTGCTCTGTGAATTCATGGAGAGCTAACCCTAACCCTAAGTGGAATTTTCCCCATTGGCATTCCCCATGTATTTTACTAGGAAATATACATACGTCTGGTTAAAAAGTCGTGCTCCCTCCTAACCATACTGATGGGCTCCAAATCCAATGGCGATGTCCATTTTGCTCTGCGAATTCATGGAGAGCTAACCCTAACCCTAAGTGGAATTTTCCCCAAAGGCATTTCCCATTTATTTTACTAGGAAATAAACATACGTCTGGTTAAAAAGTTGTGCTCCCTCGTAACCATACTGATGGGCTCCAAATCCAATGGCGATGTCCATTTTGCTCTGCGAATTCATGGAGAGCTAACCCTAAATGGAATTTTCCCCATTGGCATTCCCCATGTATTTTACTAGGAAATATATATAAGTCTGGTTAAAAAGTCGTGCTCCCTCCTAACCATACTGATGGGCTCCAAATCCAATGGCGATGTCCGTTTTGCTCTGCGAATTCATGGAGAGCTAACCCTAACCCTAAGTGGAATTTTCCCCAAAGGCATTTCCCATGTATTTTACTAGGAAATATACATACGTCTGGTTAAAAAGTCGTGCTCCCTCCTAACCATACTGATGGGCTCCAAATCCAATGGCGATGTCCATTTTGCTCTGCGAATTCATGGAGAGCTAACCCTAACCCTAAGTGGAATTTTCCCCAAAGGCATTTCCCATGTATTTTACTAGGAAATAAACATAAGTCTGGTTAAAAAGTCAATGCTCCCTCCTAACCATACTGATGGGCTCCAAATCCAATGGCGATGTCCATTTTGTTCTGCGAATTCATGGAGAGCTAACCCTAACCCTAAGTGGAATTTTCCCCAAAGGAATTTCCCATGTATTTTACTAGGAAATAAACATAAGTCTGGTTAAAAATTCGTGCTCCCTCCTAAGCATACGGATGGGCTCCAAATCCAATGGCGATGTCCATTTTGCTCTGCGATTTCATGGAGAGCTAACCCTAACCCTAAATGGAATTTTCCCCATTGGCATTCCGCATGTATTTTACTAGGAAATATATATAAGTCTGGTTAAAAAGTCATGCTCCCTCCTAAGCATACGGATGGGCTCCAAATCCAATGGCGATGTCCATTTTGCTCTGCGATTTCATGGAGAGCTAACCCTAACCCTAAATGGAATTTTCCCCATTGGCATTCCCCATGTATTTTACTAGGAAATATATATAAGTCTGGTTAAAAAGTCATGCTCCCTCCTAACCATACTGATGGGCTCCAAATCCAATGGCGATGTCCATTTTGCTCTGCGAATTCATGGAGAGCTAACCCTAACCCTAAGTGGAATTTTCCCCAAAGGCATTTCCCATTTATTTTACTAGGAAATAAACATAAGTCTGGTTAAAAAGTTGTGCTCCCTCGTAACCATACTGATGGGCTCCAAATCCAATGGCGATGTCCATTTTGCTCTGCGAATTCATGGAGAGCTAACCCTAAATGGAATTTTCCCCATTGGCATTCCCCATGTATTTTACTAGGAAATATATATAAGTCTGGTTAAAAAGTCGTGCTCCCTCCTAACCATACTGATGGGCTCCAAATCCAATGGCGATGTCCGTTTTGCTCTGCGAATTCATGGAGAGCTAACCCTAACCCTAAGTGGAATTTTCCCCAAAGGCATTTCCCATGTATTTTACTAGGAAATAAACATAAGTCTGGTTAAAAAGTCGTGCTCCCTCCTAACCATACTGATGGGCTCCAAATCCAATGGCGATGTCCATTTTGCTCTGCGAATTCATGGAGAGCTAACCCTAACCCTAAGTGGAATTTTCCCCAAAGGAATTTCCCATGTATTTTACTAGGAAATAAACATAAGTCTGGTTAAAAATTCGTGCTCCCTCCTAACCATACTGATGGGCTCCAATTCCAATGGCGATGTCCATTTTGCTCTGCGAATTCATGGAGAGCTAACCCTAACCCTAAGTGGAATTTTCCCCATTGGCATTCCCCATGTATTTTACTAGGAAATATACATACGTCTGGTTAAAAAGTCGTGCTCCCTCCTAACCATACTGATGGGCTCCAAATCCAATGGCGATGTCCATTTTGCTCTGCGAATTCATGGAGAGCTAACCCTAACCCTAAGTGGAATTTTCCCCATTGGCATTCCCCCTGTATTTTACTAGGAAATATACATATGTCTGGTTAAAAAGTCGTACTCCCTCCTAACCATACTGATGGGCTCCAAATCCAATGGCGATGTCCATTTTGCTCTGCGAATTCATGGAGAGCTAACCCTAACCCTAAGTGGAATTTTCCCCAAAGGAATTTCCCTTGTATTTTACTAGGAAATAAACATAAGTCTGGTTAAAAATTCGTGCTCCCTCCTAACCATACTGATGGGCTCCAAATCCAATGGCGATGTCCATTTTGCTCTGCGAATTCATGGAGAGCTAACCCTAACCCTAAGTGGAATTTCCCCCAAAGGTATTTCCCCGTGTATTTTGCCAGGAAATGTATGTAAGGCCAGCTAAAAAGTCCTGCTCCCTCGGAACCATACTGATGGGCTCCAAATCCAATGGCGATGTCCATTTTGCTCTGCGAATTCATGGAGAGCTAACCCTAACCCTAAGTGGAATTTTCCCCATTGGCATTCCCCCTGTATTTTACTAGGAAATATACATACGTCTGGTTAAAAAGTCGTACTCCCTCCTAACCATACTGATGGGCTCCAAATCCAATGGCGATGTCCATTTTGCTCTGCGAATTCATGGAGAGCTAATCCTAACCCTAAGTGGAATTTTCCCCAAAGGCATTTCCCATGTATTTTACTAGGAAATAAACATAAGTCTGGTTAAAAAGTTGTGCTCCCTCCTAACCATACTGATGGGCTCCAAATCCAATGGCGATGTCCATTTTGCTCTGTGAATTCATGGAGAGCTAACCCTAACCCTAAGTGGAATTTTCCCCATTGGCATTCCCCATGTATTTTACTAGGAAATATATATAAGTCTGTGGTTAAAAAGTCATGCTCCCTCCTAACCATACTGATGGGCTCCAAATCCAATGGCGATGTCCATTTTGCTCTGCGAATTCATGGAGAGCTAACCCTAACCCTAAGTGGAATTTTCCCCATTGGCATTCCCCATGTATTTTTCTAGGAAATATACATAAGTCTGGTTAAAAAGTCGTGCTCCCTCCTAACCATACTGATGGGCTCCAAATCCAATGGCGATGTCCATTTTGCTCTGCGAATTCATGGAGAGCTAACCCTAACCCTAAGTGGAATTTTCCCCAATGGCATTCCCCATGTATTTTACTAGGAAATATACATACGTCTGGTTAAAAAGTCATGCTCCCTCCTAACCATACTGATGGGCTCCAAATCCAATGGCAATGTCCATTTTGCTCTGCGAATTCATGGAGAGCTAACCCTAACCCTAAGTGGAATTTTCCCCATTGGCATTCCCCATGTATTTTACTAGGAAATATATATAAGTCTGGTTAAAAAGTCGTGCTCCCTCCTAACCATACTGATGGGCTGCAAATCCAATGGCGATGTCCATTTTGCTCTGCGAATTCATAGAGAGCTAACCCTAACCCTAATTGGAATTTTCCCCAAAGGTATTTCCCCGTGTATTTTGCCAGGAAATGTATGTAAGGGCAGCTAAAAAGTCCTGCTCCCTCCGAACCATCCTGATGGGCTCCAATTCCAATGGCGATGTCCATTTTGCTCTGCGAATTCATGGAGAGCTAACCCTAACCCTAAGTGGAATTTTCCCCATTGGCATTCCCCATGTATTTTACTAGGAAATATACATACGTCTGGTTAAAAAGTCGTGCTCCCTCCTAACCATACTGATGGGCTCCAAATCCAATGGCGATGTCCATTTTGCTCTGCGAATTCATGGAGAGCTAACCCTAACCCTAAGTGGAATTTTCCCCATTGGCATTCCCCATGTATTTTACTAGGAAATATACATACGTCTGGTTAAAAAGTCGTGCTCCCTCCTAACCATACTGATGGGCTCCAAATCCAATGGCGATGTCCATTTTGCTCTGCGAATTCATGGAGAGCTAACCCTAACCCTAAGTGGAATTTTCCCCAAAGGCATTTCCCATGTATTTTACTAGGAAATAAACATAAGTCTGGTTAAAAAGTCAATGCTCCCTCCTAACCATACTGATGGGCTCCAAATCCAATGGCGATGTCCATTTTGTTCTGCGAATTCATGGAGAGCTAACCCTAACCCTAAGTGGAATTTTCCCCAAAGGAATTTCCCATGTATTTTACTAGGAAATATACATACGTCTGGTTAAAAAGTCGTGCTCCCTCCTAACCATACTGATGGGCTCCAAATCCAATGGCGATGTCCATTTTGCTCTGCGAATTCATGGAGAGCTAACCCTAACCCTAAGTGGAATTTTCCCCATTGGCATTCCCCCTGTATTTTACTAGGAAATATACATATGTCTGGTTAAAAAGTCGTACTCCCTCCTAACCATACTGATGGGCTCCAAATCCAATGGCGATGTCCATTTTGCTCTGCGAATTCATGGAGAGCTAACCCTAACCCTAAGTGGAATTTTCCCCAAAGGAATTTCCCTTGTATTTTACTAGGAAATAAACATAAGTCTGGTTAAAAATTCGTGCTCCCTCCTAACCATACTGATGGGCTCCAAATCCAATGGCGATGTCCATTTTGCTCTGCGAATTCATGGAGAGCTAACCCTAACCCTAAGTGGAATTTCCCCCAAAGGTATTTCCCCGTGTATTTTGCCAGGAAATGTATGTAAGGCCAGCTAAAAAGTCCTGCTCCCTCGGAACCATACTTATGGGCTCCAAATCCAATGGCGATGTCCATTTTGCTCTGCGAATTCATGGAGAGCTAACCCTAACCCTAAGTGGAATTTTCCCCATTGGCATTCCCCCTGTATTTTACTAGGAAATATACATACGTCTGGTTAAAAAGTCGTACTCCCTCCTAACCATACTGATGGGCTCCAAATCCAATGGCGATGTCCATTTTGCTCTGTGAATTCATGGAGAGCTAACCCTAACCCTAAGTGGAATTTTCCCCATTGGCATTCCCCATGTATTTTACTAGGAAATATATATAAGTCTGGTTAAAAAGTCATGCTCCCTCCTAACCATACTGATGGGCTCCAAATCCAATGGCGATGTCCATTTTGCTCTGCGAATTCATGGAGAGCTAACCCTAACCCTAAGTGGAATTTTCCCCATTGGCATTCCCCATGTATTTTTCTAGGAAATATACATAAGTCTGGTTAAAAAGTCGTGCTCCCTCCTAACCATACTGATGGGCTCCAAATCCAATGGCGATGTCCATTTTGCTCTGCGAATTCATGGAGAGCTAACCCTAACCCTAAGTGGAATTTTCCCCAATGGCATTCCCCATGTATTTTACTAGGAAATATACATACGTCTGGTTAAAAAGTCATGCTCCCTCCTAACCATACTGATGGGCTCCAAATCCAATGGCAATGTCCATTTTGCTCTGCGAATTCATGGAGAGCTAACCCTAACCCTAAGTGGAATTTTCCCCATTGGCATTCCCCATGTATTTTACTAGGAAATATATATAAGTCTGGTTAAAAAGTCGTGCTCCCTCCTAACCATACTGATGGGCTGCAAATCCAATGGCGATGTCCATTTTGCTCTGCGAATTCATAGAGAGGTAACCCTAACCCTAATTGGAATTTTCCCCAAAGGTATTTCCCCGTGTATTTTGCCAGGAAATGTATGTAAGGGCAGCTAAAAAGTCCTGCTCCCTCCGAACCATCCTGATGGGCTCCAATTCCAATGGCGATGTCCATTTTGCTCTGCGAATTCATGGAGAGCTAACCCTAACCCTAAGTGGAATTTTCCCCATTGGCATTCCCCATGTATTTTACTAGGAAATATACATACGTCTGGTTAAAAAGTCGTGCTCCCTCCTAACCATACTGATGGGCTCCAAATCCAATGGCGATGTCCATTTTGCTCTGCGAATTCATGGAGAGCTAACCCTAACCCTAAGTGGAATTTTCCCCATTGGCATTCCCCATGTATTTTACTAGGAAATATACATACGTCTGGTTAAAAAGTCGTGCTCCCTCCTAACCATACTGATGGGCTCCAAATCCAATGGCGATGTCCATTTTGCTCTGCGAATTCATGGAGAGCTAACCCTAACCCTAAGTGGAATTTTCCCCAAAGGCATTTCCCATGTATTTTACTAGGAAATAAACATAAGTCTGGTTAAAAAGTCAATGCTCCCTCCTAACCATACTGATGGGCTCCAAATCCAATGGCGATGTCCATTTTGTTCTGCGAATTCATGGAGAGCTAACCCTAACCCTAAGTGGAATTTTCCCCAAAGGAATTTCCCATGTATTTTACTAGGAAATAAACATAAGTCTGGTTAAAAATTCGTGCTCCCTCCTAAGCATACGGATGGGCTCCAAATCCAATGGCGATGTCCATTTTGCTCTGCGATTTCATGGAGAGCTAACCCTAACCCTAAATGGAATTTTCCCCATTGGCATTCCCCATGTATTTTACTAGGAAATATATATAAGTCTGGTTAAAAAGTCATGCTCCCTCCTAAGCATACGGATGGGCTCCAAATCCAATGGCGATGTCCATTTTGCTCTGCGATTTCATGGAGAGCTAACCCTAACCCTAAATGGAATTTTCCCCATTGGCATTCCCCATGTATTTTACTAGGAAATATATATAAGTCTGGTTAAAAAGTCGTGCTCCCTCCTAACCATACTGATGGGCTCCAAATCCAATGGCGATGTCCGTTTTGCTCTGCGAATTCATGGAGAGCTAATCCTAACCCTAAGTGGAATTTTCCCCAAAGGCATTTCCCATGTATTTTACTAGGAAATAAACATAAGTCTGGTTAAAAAGTTGTGCTCCCTCCTAACCATACTGATGGGCTCCAAATCCAATGGCGATGTCCATTTTGCTCTGTGAATTCATGGAGAGCTAACCCTAACCCTAAGTGGAATTTTCCCCATTGGCATTCCCCATGTATTTTACTAGGAAATATATATAAGTCTGGTTAAAAAGTCATGCTCCCTCCTAACCATACTGATGGGCTCCAAATCCAATGGCGATGTCCATTTTGCTCTGCGAATTCATGGAGAGCTAACCCTAACCCTAAGTGGAATTTTCCCCATTGGCATTCCCCATGTATTTTTCTAGGAAATATACATAAGTCTGGTTAAAAAGTCGTGCTCCCTCCTAACCATACTGATGGGCTCCAAATCCAATGGCGATGTCCATTTTGCTCTGCGAATTCATGGAGAGCTAACCCTAACCCTAAGTGGAATTTTCCCCAATGGCATTCCCCATGTATTTTACTAGGAAATATACATACGTCTGGTTAAAAAGTCATGCTCCCTCCTAACCATACTGATGGGCTCCAAATCCAATGGCAATGTCCATTTTGCTCTGCGAATTCATGGAGAGCTAACCCTAACCCTAAGTGGAATTTTCCCCATTGGCATTCCCCATGTATTTTACTAGGAAATATATATAAGTCTGGTTAAAAAGTCGTGCTCCCTCCTAACCATACTGATGGGCTCCAAATCCAATGGCGATGTCCATTTTGCTCTGCGAATTCATGGAGAGCTAACCCTAACCCTAAGTGGAATTTTCCCCAATGGCATTCCCCATGTATTTTACTAGGAAATATATATAAGTCTGGTTAAAAAGTCATGCTCCCTCCTAAGCATACGGATGGGCTCCAAATCCAATGGCGATGTCCATTTTGCTCTGCGATTTCATGGAGAGCTAACCCTAACCCTAAATGGAATTTTCCCCATTGGCATTCCCCATGTATTTTACTAGGAAATATATATAAGTCTGGTTAAAAAGTCGTGCTCCCTCCTAACCATACTGATGGGCTCCAAATCCAATGGCGATGTCCGTTTTGCTCTGCGAATTCATGGAGAGCTAATCCTAACCCTAAGTGGAATTTTCCCCAAAGGCATTTCCCATGTATTTTACTAGGAAATAAACATAAGTCTGGTTAAAAAGTCGTGCTCCCTCCTAACCAGACTGATGGGCTCCAAATCCAATGGCGATGTCCATTTTGCTCTGTGAATTCATGGAGAGCTAACCCTAACCCTAAGTGGAATTTTCCCCATTGGCATTCCCCATGTATTTTACTAGGAAATATATATAAGTCTGGTTAAAAAGTCATGCTCCCTCCTAAGCATACGGATGGGCTCCAAATCCAATGGCGATGTCCATTTTGCTCTGCGATTTCATGGAGAGCTAACCCAAACCCTAAGTGGAATTTTCCCCAAAGGTATTTCCCCGTGTATTTTGCCAGGAAATGTATGTAAGGCCAGCTAAAAAGTCCTGCTCCCTACGAACCATACTGATGGGCTCCAAATCCAATGGCGATGTCCATTTTGCTCTGCGAATTCATGGAGAGCTAACCCTAACCCTAAGTGGAATTTTCCCCATTGGCATTCCCCATGTATTTTACTAGGAAATATACATAAGTCTGGTTAAAAAGTTGTGTTCCCTCCTAACCATACTGATGGGCTCCAAATCCAATGGCGATGTCCGTTTTGCTCTGCGAATTCATGTAGAGCTAACCCTAACCCTAAGTGGAATTTTCCCCAAAGGCATTTCCCATGTATTTTACTAGGAAATAAACATAAGTCTGGTTAAAAAGTCGTGCTCCCTCCTATCCATACTGATGGGCTCCAAATCCAATGGCGATGTCCATTTTGCTCTGCGAATTCATGGAGAGCTAACCCTAACCCTAAGTGGAATTTTCCCCAATGTCATTCCCCATGTATTTTACTAGGAAATATACATACGTCTGGTTAAAAAGTCATGCTCCCTCCTAACCATACTAATGGGCTCCAAATCCAATGGCGATGTCCATTTTGCTCTGCGAATTCATGGAGAGCTAACCCTAACCCTAAGTGGAATTTTCCCCAATGGCATTCCCCATGTATTTTACTAGGAAATATACATACGTCTGGTTAAAAAGTCATGCTCCCTCCTAACCATACTGATGGGCTCCAAATCCAATGGCAATGTCCATTTTGCTCTGCGAATTCATGGAGAGCTAACCCTAACCCTAAGTGGAATTTTCCCCATTGGCATTCCCCATGTATTTTACTAGGAAATATATATAAGTCTGGTTAAAAAGTCGTGCTCCCTCCTAACCATACTGATGGGCTCCAAATCCAATGGCGATGTCCGTTTTGCTCTGCGAATTCATGGAGAGCTAACCCTAACCCTAAGTGGAATTTTCCCCAAAGGCATTTCCCATGTATTTTACTAGGAAATAAACATAAGTCTGGTTAAAAAGTCGTGCTCCCTCCTAACCATACTGATGGGCTCCAAATCCAATGGCGATGTCCATTTTGCTCTCCAAATTCATGGAGAGCTAACCCTAACCCTAAGTGGAATTTTCCCCAAAGGCATTTCCCATGTATTTTACTAGGAAATAAACATAAGTCTGGTTAAAAAGTCGTGCTCCCTCCTAACCATACTGATGGGCTCCAAATCCAATGGCGATGTCCATTTTGCTCTGCGAATTCATGGAGAGCTAACCCTAACCCTAAGTGGAATTTTCCCCATTGGCATTCCCCATGTATTTTACTAGGAAATATATATAAGTCTGGTTAAAAAGTCGTGCTCCCTGCTAACCATACTGATGGGCTCCAAATCCAATGGCGATGTTCGTTTTGCTCTGCGAATTCATGGAGAGCTAACCCTAACCCTAAGTGGAATTTTCCCCAAAGGCATTCCCCATGTATTTTACTAGGAAATATATATAAGTCTGGTTAAAAAGTCGTGCTCCCTCCTAACCATACTGATGGGCTCCAAATCCAATGGCGATGTCCGTTTTGCTCTGCGAATTCATGGAGAGCTAACCCTAACCCTAAGTGGAATTTTCCCCAAAGGCATTGATGAGCCAAGGTAGCGCAGTGGCTAAATGCAGCACTGCAGGCTACTGCTAGATCAGCAGTTCAGCGGTTCAAATCTCACCGGCTCAGGGTTGACTCAGCCTTCCATCCTTCCGAGGTGGGTAAAATGAGGACCCAGATTGTTGGGGGCAATATGCTGACTCTCTGTAAACCGCTTAGAGAGGGCTGAAAGCCCTATGAAGCGGTATATAAGTCCACTGCTATTGCTATTGCTATTTCCCATGTATTTTACTAGGAAATAAACATAAATCTGGTTAAAAAGTCGTGCTCCCTCCTAACCATACTGATGGGCTCCAAATCCAATGGCGATGTCCATTTTGCTCTGCGAATTCATGGAGAGCTAACCCTAACCCTAAGTGGAATATTCCCCAAAGGAATTTCCCATGTATTTTACTAGGAAATAAACATAAGTCTGGTTAAAAATTCGTGCTCCCTCCTAACCATACTGATGGGCTCCAAATCCAATGGCGATGTCCATTTTGCTCTGCGAATTCATGGAGAGCTAACCCTAACCCTAAGTGGAATTTTCCCCATTGGCATTCCCCATGTATTTTACTAGGAAATATATATAAGTCTGGTTAAAAAGACGTGCTCCCTCCTAACCATACTGATGGGCTGCAAATCCAATCGTGATGTCTGTTTTGCTCTGCGAATTCATAGAGAGCTAACCCTAACCCTAAGTGGAATTTTCCGCAAAGGTATTTCCCATTGTATTTTGCCAGGAAATGTATGTAAGGCCAGCTAAAAAGTCCTGCTCCCTCCAAACCATACTGATGGGCTCCAAATCCAATGGCGATGTCAATTTTGCTCGGCGAATTCATGGAGAGCTAACCCTAACCCTAAGTGGAATTTTCCCCAAAGGCATTTCCCATGTATTTTACTAGGAAATAAACATAAGTCTGGTTAAAATGTCGTGCTCCCTCCTAACCATACTGATGGGCTCCAAATCCAATGGCGATGTCCATTTTGCTCTGCGAATTCATGGAGAGCTAACCCTAACCCTAAATGGAATTTTCCCCATTGGCATTCCCCATGTATTTTACTAGGAAATATATATAAGTCTGGTTAAAAAGTCGTGCTCCCTCCTAACCATACTGATGGGCTCCAAATCCAATGGCGATGTCCATTTTGCTCTGCGAATTCATGGAGAGCTAACCCTAACCCTAAGTGGAATTTTCCCCAAAGGAATTTCCCATGTATTTTACTAGGAAATAAACATAAGTCTGATTAAAAATTCGTGCTCCCTCCTAACCATACTGATCTGCTCCAATTCCAATGGCGATGTCCATTTTGCTCTGTGAATTCATGGAGAGCTAACCCTAACCCTAAGTGGAATTTTCCCCATTGGCATTCCCCATGTATTTTACTAGGAAATATACATACGTCTGGTTAAAAAGTCGTGCTCCCTCCTAACCATACTGATGGGCTCCAAATCCAATGGCGATGTCCATTTTGCTCTGCGAATTCATGGAGAGCTAACCCTAACCCTAAGTGGAATTTTCCCCAAAGGCATTTCCCATGTATTTTACTAGGAAATAAACATAAGTCTGGTTAAAAATTCGTGCTCCCTCCTAACCATACTGATGGGCTCCAAATCCAATGGCGATGTCCATTTTGCTCTGCGAATTCATGGAGAGCTAACCCTAACCCTAAGTGGAATTTTCCCCATTGGCATTCCCCATGTATTTTACTAGGAAATATATATAAGTCTGGTTAAAAAGACGTGCTCCCTCCTAACCATACTGATGGGCTGCAAATCCAATCGTGATGTCTGTTTTGCTCTGCGAATTCATAGAGAGCTAACCCTAACCCTAAGTGGAATTTTCCCCAAAGGTATTTCCCATTGTATTTTGCCAGGAAATGTATGTAAGGCCAGCTAAAAAGTCCTGCTCCCTCCGAACC
The DNA here is from genome assembly GCF_051295495.1 of Thamnophis sirtalis. NCBI lineage: Eukaryota > Metazoa > Chordata > Lepidosauria > Squamata > Natricidae > Thamnophis > Thamnophis sirtalis. The sequence continues at coordinate 35,665,034 of NW_028261383.1, forward strand.
ATACTGATGGGCTCCAAATCCAATGGCGATGTCCATTTTGCTCTGCGAATTCATGGAGAGCTAACCCTAACCCTAAGTGGAATTTTCCCCAAAGGCATTTCCCATGTATTTTACTAGGAAATATACATAAGTCTGGTTAAAAAGTTGTGCTCCCTCCGAATCATACTGATGGGCTCCAAATCCAATGGCGATGTCCATTTTGCTCTGCGAATTCATGGAGAGCTAACCCTAACCCTAAGTGGAATTTTCCCCAATGGCATTCCCCATGTATTTTACTAGGAAATATACATAAGTCTGGTTAAAAAGTTGTGCTCCGTCCTAACCATACTGATGGGCTCCAAATCCAATGGCGATGTCCGTTTTGCTCTGCGAATTCATGTAGAGCTAACCCTAACCCTAAGTGGAATTTTCCCCAAAGGCATTTCCCATGTATTTTACTAGGAAATAAACATAAGTCTGGTTAAAAAGTCGTGCTCCCTCCTAACCATACTGATGGGCTCCAAATCCCATGGCAATGTCCATTTTGCTCTGCGAATTCATGGAGAGCTAACCCTAACCCTAAGTGGAATTTTCCCCAATGGCATTCCCCATGTATTTTACTAGGAAATATACATACGTCTGGTTAAAAAGTCATGCTCCCTCCTAACCATACTGATGGGCTCCAAATCCAATGGCGATGTCCATTTTGCTCTGCGAATTCATGGAGAGCTAACCCTAACCCTAAGTGGAATTTTCCCCAAAGGCATTCCCCATGTATTTTACTAGGAAATAAACATAAGTCTGGTTAAAAAGTCGTGCTCCCTCCTAACCATACTGATGGGCTCCAAATCCAATGGCGATGTCCATTTTGCTCTGCGAATTCATGGAGAGCTAACCCTAACCCTACGTGGAATTTTCCCCAATGGCATTCCCCATGTATTTTACTAGGAAATATACATAAGTCTGGTTAAAAAGTCGTGCTCCCCCCTAACCATACTGATGGGCTCCAAATCCAATGGCGATGTCCATTTTGCTCTGCGAATTCATGGAGAGCTAACCCTAACCCTAAGTGGAATTTTCCCCAATGGCATTTCCCATGTATTTTACTAGGAAATAAACATAAGTCTGGTTAAAAAGTCGTGCTCCCTCCTAACCATACTGATGGGCTCCAAATCCAATGGCGATGTCCATTTTGCTCTGCGAATTCATGGAGAGCTAACCCTAACCCTAAGTGGAATTTTCCCCAAAGGAATTTCCCATGTATTTTACTAGGAAATAAACATAAGTCTGGTTAAAAATTTGTGCTCCCTCCTAACCATACTGATGGGCTCCAAATCCAATGGCGATGTCCATTTTGCTCTGCGAATTCATGGAGAGCTAACCCTAACCCTAAGTGGAATTTTCCCCAATGGCATTCCCGATGTATTTTACTAGGAAATATACATACGTCTGGTTAAAAAGTCATGCTCCCTCCTAACCATACTGATGGGCTCCAAATCCAATGGCGATGTCCGTTTTGCTCTGCGAATTCATGGAGAGCTAACCCTAACCCTAAGTGGAATTTTCCCCAAAGGCATTTCCCATGTATTTTACTAGGAAATAAACATAAGTCTGGTTAAAAAGTTGTGCTCCCTCGTAACCATACTGATGGGCTCCAAATCCAATGGCGATGTCCATTTTCCTCTGTGAATTCATGGAGAGCTAACCCTAACCCTAAGTGCAATTTTCCCCAAAGGCATTTCCCATGTATTTTACTAGGAAATAAACATAAGTCTGGTTAAAAAGTCGTCCTCCCTCCTAACCATACTGATGGGCTCCAAATCCAATGGCGATGTCCATTTTGCTCTGCGAATTAATGGAGAGCTAACCCTAACCCTAAGTGGAATTTTCCCCATTGGCATTCCCCATGTATTTTACTAGGAAATATACATAAGTCTGGTTAAAAAGTCGTGCTCCCTCCTAACCATACTGATGGGCTCCAAATCCAATGGCGATGTCCATTTTGCTCTGCGAATTCATGGAGAGCTAACCCTAACCCTAAGTGGAATATTCCCCAAAGGCATTTCCCATGTATTTTACTAGGAAATAAACATAAGTCTGGTTAAAAAGTCGTGCTCCCTCCTAACCATACTGATGGGCTCCAAATCCAATGGCGATGTCCATTTTGCTCTGCGAATTCATGGAGAGCTAACCCTAACCCTAAGTGGAATTTTCCCCAAAGGCATTTCCCATGTATTTTACTAGGAAATATACATACGTCTGGTTAAAAAGTCATGCTCCCTCCTAACCATACTGATGGGCTCCAAATCCAATGGCGATGTCCATTTTGCTCTGCAAATTCATGGAGAGCTAACCCTAACCCTAAGTGGAATTTTCCCCATTGGCATTCCCCATGTATTTTACTAGGAAATATATATAAGTCTGGTTAAAAAGTCGTGCTCCCTCCTAACTATACTGATGGGCTCCAAATCCAATGGCGATGTCCGTTTTGCTCTGCGAACTCATGGAGAGCTAACCCTAACCCTAAGTGGAATTTTCCCCAAAGGCATTCCCCATGTATTTTACTAGGAAATAAACATAAGTCTGGTTAAAAAGTCGTGCTCCCCCCTAACCATACTGATGGGCTCCAAATCCAATGGCGATGTCCATTTTGCTCTGCGAATTCATGGAGAGCTAACCCTAACCCTAAGTGGAATTTTCCCCAATGGCATTCCCCATGTATTTTACTAGGAAATATACATACGTCTGGTTAAAAAGTAATGCTCCCTCCTAACCATACTGATGGGCTCCAAATCCAATGGCGATGTCCGTTTTGCTCTGCGAATTCATGGAGAGCTAACCCTAACCCTAAGTGGAAATTTCCCCAAAGGCATTTCCCATGTATTTTACTAGGAAATAAACATAAGTCTGGTTAAAAAGTTGTGCTCCCTCCTAACCATACTGATGGGCTCCAAATCCAATGGCGATGTCCATTTTGCTCTGTGAATTCATGGAGAGCTAACCCTAACCCTAAGTGGAATTTTCCCCATTGGCATTCCCCATGTATTTTACTAGGAAATATATATAAGTCTGGTTAAAAAGTCGTGCTCCCTCCTAACCATACTGATGGGCTCCAAATCCAATGGCGATGTCCGTTTTGCTCTGCGAACTCATGGAGAGCTAACCCTAACCCTAAGTGGAATTTTCCCCAAAGGCATTCCCCATGTATTTTACTAGGAACTAAACATAAGTCTGGTTAAAAAGTCGTGCTCCCTCCTAACCATACTGATGGGCTCCAAATCCAATGGCGATGTCCATTTTGCTCTGCGAATTCATGGAGAGCTAACCCTAACCCTAAGTGGAATTTTCCCCAATGGCATTCCCCATGTATTTTACTAGGAAATATACATACGTCTGGTTAAAAAGTCATGCTCCCTCCTAACCATACTGATGGGCTCCAAATCCAATGGCGATGTCCGTTTTGCTCTGCGAATTCATGGGGAGCTAACCCTAACCCTAAGTGGAATTTTCCCCAATGGCATTTCCCATGTATTTTACTAGGAAATAAACATAAGTCTGGTTAAAAAGTCGTGCTCCCTCCAAACCATACTGATGGGCTCCAAATCCAATGGCGATGTCCATTTTGCTCTGCGAATTCATGGAGAGCTAACCCTAACCCTAAGTGGAATTTTCCCCATTGGCATTCCCCATGTATTTTACTTGGAAATATAGATAAGTCTGGTTAAAAAGTCGTGCTCCCTCCTAACCATACTGATGGGCTCCAAATCCAATGGCGATGTCCGTTTTGCTCTGCGAACTCATGGAGAGCTAACCCTAACCCTAAGTGGAATTTTCCCCAAAGGCATTCCCCATGTATTTTACTAGGAAATAAACATAAGTCTGGTTAAAAAGTCGTGCTCCCTCCTAACCATACTGATGGGCTCCAAATCCAATGGCGATGTCCATTTTGCTCTGCGAATTCATGGAGAGCTAACCCTAACCCTAAGTGGAATTTTCGCCAATGGCATTCCCCATGTATTTTACTAGGAAATATACATACGTCTGGTTAAAAGGTCATGCTCCCTCCTAACCATACTGATGGGCTCCAAATCCAATGGCGATGTCCGTTTTGCTCTGCGAATTCATGGAGAGCTAACCCTAACCCTAAGTGGAATTTTCCCCAATGGCATTCCCCATGTATTTTACTAGGAAATATACATACGTCTGGTTAAAAAGTCATGCTCCCTCCTAACCATACTGATGGGCTCCAAATCCAATGGCGATATCCATTTTGCTCTGCGAATTCATGGAGAGCTAACCCTAACCCTAAGTGGAATTTTCCCCAAAGACATTTCCCATGTATTTTACTAGGAAATAAACATAAGTCTGGTTAAAAAGTCGTACTCCCTCCTAACCATACTGATGGGCTCCAAATCCAATGGCGATGTCCATTTTGCTCTGCGAACTCATGGAGAGCTAACCCTAACCCTAAGTGGAATTTTCCCCATTGGCATTCCCCATGTATTTTACTAGGAAATATACATAAGTCTGGTTAAAAAGTCGTGCTCCCTCCTAACCATACTGATGGGCTCCAAATCCAATGGCGATGTCCATTTTGCTCTGCGAATTCATGGAGAGCTAACCCTAACCCTAAATGGAATTTTCCCCATTGGCATTCCCCATGTATTTTACTAGGAAATATATATAAGTCTGGTTAAAAAGTCGTGCTCCCTCCTAACCATACTGATGGGCTCCAAATCCAATGGCGATGTCCATTTTGCTCTGCGAATTCATGGAGAGCTAACCCTAACCCTAAGTGGAATTTTCCCCAAAGGCATTTCCCATGTATTTTACTAGGAAATAAACATAAGTCTGGTTAAAAAGTCGTGCTCCCTCCTAACCATACTGATGGGCTCCAAATCCAATGGCGATGTCCATTTTGCTCTGCGAATTCATGGAGAGCTAAACCTAACCCTAAGTGGAATTTTCCCCAAAGGAATTTCCCATGTATTTTACTAGGAAATAAACATAAGTCTGGTTAAAAATTCGTGCTCCCTCCTAACCATACTGATGGGCTCCAAATCCAATGGCGATGTCCATTTTGCTCTGCGAATTCATTGAGAGCTAACCCTAACCCTAAGTGGAATTTTCCCCATTGGCATTCCCCATGTATTTTACTAGGAAATATATATAAGTCTGGTTAAAAAGTCGTGCTCCCTCCTAACCATACTGATGGGCTCCAAATCCAATGGCGATGTCCGTTTTGCTCTGCGAACTCATGGAGAGCTAACCCTAACCCTAAGTGGAATTTTCCCCAAAGGCATTCCCCATGTATTTTACTAGGAAATAAACATGTCTGGTTAAAAAGTCGTGATCCCTCCTAACCATACTGATGGGCTCCAAATCCAATGGCGATGTCCATTTTGCTCTGCGAATTCATGGAGAGCTAACCCTAACCCTAAGTTGAATTTTCCCCAATGGCATTCCCCATGTATTTTACTAGGAAATATACATACGTCTGGTTAAAAAGTCATGCTCCCTCCTAACCATACTGATGGGCTCCAAATCCAATGGCGATGTCCGTTTTGCTCTGCGAATTTATGGAGAGCTAACCCTAACCCTAAGTGGAATTTTCCCCAATGGCATTCCCCATGTATTTTACTAGGAAATATACATACGTCTGGTTAAAAAGTCATGCTCCCTCCTAACCATACTGATGGGCTCCAAATCCAATGGCGATGTCCATTTTGCTCTGCGAATTCATGCAGAGCTAACCCTAACCCTAAGTGGAATTTTCCCCAAAGGCTTTTCCCATGTATTTTACTAGGAAATAAACATAAGTCTGGTTAAAAAGTCGTACTCCCTCCTAACCGTACTGATGGGCTCCAAATCCAATGGCGATGTCCATTTTGCTCTGCGAATTCATGGAGAGCTAACCCTAACCCTAAGTGGAATTTTCCCCATTGGCATTCCCCATGTATTTTACTAGGAAATATATATAAGTCTGGTTAAAAAGTCGTGCTCCCTCCTAACCATACTGATGGGCTCCAAATCCAATGGCGATGTCCGTTTTGCTCTGCGAATTCATGGAGAGCTAACCCTAACCCTAAGTGGAATTTTCCCCAAAGGCATTTCCCATGTATTTTACTAGGAAATAAACATAAGTCTGGTTAAAAAGTCGTGCTCCCTCCTAACCATACTGATGGGCTCCAAATCCAATGGCGATGTCCATTTTGCTCTGCGAATTCATGGAGAGCTAACCCTAACCCTAAGTGGAATTTTCCCCATTGGCATTCCCCATGTATTTTACTAGGAAATATATATAAGTCTGGTTAAAAAGTCGTGCTCCCTCCTAACCATACTGATGGGCTGCAAATCCAATGGCGATGTCCATTTTGCTCTGCGAATTCATGGAGAGCTAACCCTAACTCTAAGTGGAATTTTCCCCAAAGGCATTTCCCATGTATTTTACTAGGAAATAAATATAAGTCTGCTTAAAAAGTCGTGCTCCCTCCTAACCATACTGATGGGGTCCAAATCCAATGGCCATGTCCATTTTGCTCTGCGAATTCATGGAGAGCTAACCCTAACCCTAAGTGGAATTTTCCCCATTGGCATTCCCCATGTATTTTACTAGGAAATATATATAAGTCTGGTTAAAAGGTCGTGCTCCCTCCTAACCATACTGATGGGCTCCAAATCCAATGGCGATGTCCGTTTTGCTCTGCGAATTCATGGAGAGCTAACCCTAACCCTAAGTGGAATTTTCCCCAAAGGCATTTCCCATGTATTTTACTAGAAAATAAACATAAGTCTGGTTAAAAAGTCGTGCTCCCTCCTAACCATACTGATGGGCTCCAATTCCAATGGCGATGTCCATTTTGCTCTGCGAATTCATGGAGAGCTAACCCTAACCCTAAGTGGAATTTTCCCCTATGGCATTCCCCATGTATTTTACTAGGAAATATACATACGTCTGGTTAAAAAGTCATGCTCCCTCCTAACCATACTGATGGGCTCCTAATCCAATGGCGATGTCCATTTTGCTCTGCGAATTCATGGAGAGCTAACCCTAACCTTAAGTGGAATTTTCCGCAATGGCATTCCCCATGTATTTTACTAGGAAATATACATACGTCTGGTTAAAAAGTCATGCTCCCTCCTAACCATACTGATGGGCTCCAAATCCAATGGTGATGTCCATTTTGCTCTGCGAATTCATGGAGAGCTAACCCTAACCCTAAGTGGAATTTTCCCCATGTATTTTACTAGGAAATATATATAAGTCTGGTTAAAAAGTCGTGCTCCCTCCTAACCATACTGATGGGCTGCAAATCCAATGGTGATGTCTGTTTTGCTCTGCGAATTCATAGAGAGCTAACCCTAACCCTAAGTGGAATTTTCCCCAAAGGTATTTCCCCGTGTATTTTGCCAGGAAATGTATGTAAGGCCAGCTAAAAAGTCCTGATCCCTCCGAACCATACTGATGGGCTCCAAATCCAATGGCGATGTCCATTTTGCTCTGCGAATTCATGGAGAGCTATCCCTAACCCTAACTGGAATTTTCCCCATTGGCATTCCCCATGTATTTTACTAGGAAATATACATAAGTCTGGTTAAAAAGTTGTGCTCCCTCCTAACCATACTGATGGGCTCCAAATCCAATGGCGATGTCCATTTTGCTCTGCGAATTCATGCAGAGCTAACCCTAGCCCTAAGTGGAATTTTCCCCAAAGGCATTTCCCATGCATTTTACTAGGAAATAAACATAAGTCTGGTTAAAAAGTCGTGCTCCCTCCTAACCATACTGATGGGCTCCAAATCCAATGGCGATGTCCATTTTGCTCTGCGAATTCATGGAGAGCTAACCCTAACCCTAAGTGGAATTTTCCCCAATGGCATTCCCCATGTATTTTACTAGGAAATATACATACGTCTGGTTAAAAAGGCATGCTCCCTCCTAACCATACTGATGGGCTCCAAATCCAATGGCGATGTCCATTTTGCTCTGCGAATTCATGGAGAGCTAACCCTAACCCTAAGTGGAATTTTCCCCAATGGCATTCCCCATGTATTTTACTAGGAAATATACATACGTCTGGTTAAAAAGTCATGCCCCCTCCTAACCATACTAATGGGCTCCAAATCCAATGGCGATGTCCATTTTGCTCTGCGAATTCATGGAGAGCTAACCCTAACCCTAAGTGGAATTTTCCCCAAAGGCATTTCCCATGTATTTTACTAGAAAATAAACATAAGTCTGGTTAAAAAGTCGTGCTCCCTCCTAACCATACTGATGGGCTCCAATTCCAATGGCGATGTCCATTTTGCTCTGCGAATTCATGGAGAGCTAACCCTAACCCTAAGTGGAATTTTCCCCTATGGCATTCCCCATGTATTTTACTAGGAAATATACATACGTCTGGTTAAAAAGTCATGCTCCCTCCTAACCATACTGATGGGCTCCTAATCCAATGGCGATGTCCATTTTGCTCTGCGAATTCATGGAGAGCTAACCCTAACCTTAAGTGGAATTTTCCGCAATGGCATTCCCCATGTATTTTACTAGGAAATATACATACGTCTGGTTAAAAAGTCATGCTCCCTCCTAACCATACTGATGGGCTCCAAATCCAATGGTGATGTCCATTTTGCTCTGCGAATTCATGGAGAGCTAACCCTAACCCTAAGTGGAATTTTCCCCATGTATTTTACTAGGAAATATATATAAGTCTGGTTAAAAAGTCGTGCTCCCTCCTAACCATACTGATGGGCTGCAAATCCAATGGTGATGTCTGTTTTGCTCTGCGAATTCATAGAGAGCTAACCCTAACCCTAAGTGGAATTTTCCCCAAAGGTATTTCCCCGTGTATTTTGCCAGGAAATGTATGTAAGGCCAGCTAAAAAGTCCTGATCCCTCCGAACCATACTGATGGGCTCCAAATCCAATGGCGATGTCCATTTTGCTCTGCGAATTCATGGAGAGCTATCCCTAACCCTAACTGGAATTTTCCCCATTGGCATTCCCCATGTATTTTACTAGGAAATATACATAAGTCTGGTTAAAAAGTTGTGCTCCCTCCTAACCATACTGATGGGCTCCAAATCCAATGGCGATGTCCATTTTGCTCTGCGAATTCATGCAGAGCTAACCCTAGCCCTAAGTGGAATTTTCCCCAAAGGCATTTCCCATGCATTTTACTAGGAAATAAACATAAGTCTGGTTAAAAAGTCGTGCTCCCTCCTAACCATACTGATGGGCTCCAAATCCAATGGCGATGTCCATTTTGCTCTGCGAATTCATGGAGAGCTAACCCTAACCCTAAGTGGAATTTTCCCCAATGGCATTCCCCATGTATTTTACTAGGAAATATACATACGTCTGGTTAAAAAGGCATGCTCCCTCCTAACCATACTGATGGGCTCCAAATCCAATGGCGATGTCCATTTTGCTCTGCGAATTCATGGAGAGCTAACCCTAACCCTAAGTGGAATTTTCCCCAATGGCATTCCCCATGTATTTTACTAGGAAATATACATACGTCTGGTTAAAAAGTCATGCCCCCTCCTAACCATACTAATGGGCTCCAAATCCAATGGCGATGTCCATTTTGCTCTGCGAATTCATGGAGAGCTAACCCTAACCCTAAGTGGAATTTTCCCCAAAGGCATTTCCCATGTATTTTACTAGGAAATAAACATAAGTCTGGTTAAAAAGTCGTACTCTCTCCTAACCATACTGATGGGCTCCAAATCCAATGGCGATGTCCATTTTGCTCTGCGAATTCATGGAGAGCTAACCCTAACCCTAAGTGGAATTTTCCCCATTGGCATTCCCCCATGTATTTTACTAGGAAATATACATAAGTCTGGTTAAAAAGTCGTGCTCCCTCCTAACCATACTGATGGGCTCCAAATCCAATGGCGATGTCCATTTTGCTCTGCGAATTCATGGAGAGCTAACCCTAACCCTAAGTGGAATTTTCCCCAAAGGCATTTCCCATGTATTTTACTAGGAAATAAACATAAGTCTGGTTAAAAAGTCGTACTCTCTCCTAACCATACTGATGGGCTCCAAATCCAATGGCGATGTCCATTTTGCTCTGCGAATTCATGGAGAGCTAACCCTAACCCTAAGTGGAATTTTCTCCATTGGCATTCCCCATGTATTTTACTAGGAAATATACATAAGTCTGGTTAAAAAGTCGTGCTCCCTCCTAACCATACTGATGGGGTCCAAATCCAATGGTGATGTCTGTTTTGCTCTGCGAATTCATGGAGAGCTAACCCTAACCCTAAGTGGAATTTTCCCCAAAGGCATTCCCCATGTATTTTACTAGGAAATATACATAAGCCTGGTTAAAAAGTTGTGCTCCCTCCTAACCATACTGATGGGCTGCAAATCCAATGGCGATGTCCATTTTGCTCTGCGAATTCATGGAGAGATAACCCTAAACCTAAGTGGAATTTTCCCCAATGGCATTCCCCATGTATTTTACTAGGAAATATATATAAGTCTGGTTAAAAAGTCGTGCTCCCTCCTAACCATACTGATGGGCTGCAAATCCAATGGCGATGTCCATTTTGCTCTGCGAATTCATGGAGAGCTAACCCTAACCCTAAGTGGAATTTTCCCCTATGGCATTCCCCATGTATTTTACTAGGAAATATACATACGTCTGGTTAAAAAGTCATGCTCCCTCCTAACCATACTGATGGGCTCCTAATCCAATGGCGATGTCCATTTTGCTCTGCGAATTCATGGAGACCTAACCCTAACCCTAAGTGGAATTTTCCCCAATGGCATTCCCCATGTATTTTACTAGGAAATATACATACGTCTGGTTAAAAAGTCATGCTCCCTCCTAACCATACTGATGGGCTCCTAATCCAATGGCGATGTCCATTTTGCTCTGCGAATTCATGGAGACCTAACCCTAACCCTAAGTGGAATTTTCCCCAATGGCATTCCCCATGTATTTTACTAGGAAATATACATACGTCTGGTTAAAAAGTCATGCTCCCTCCTAAACATACTGATGGGCTCCAAATCCAATGGCGATGTCCATTTTGCTCTGCGAATTCATGGAGAGCTAACCCTAACCCTAAGTGGAATTTTCCCCATGTATTTTACTAGGAAATATATATAAGTCTGGTTAAAAAGTCGTGCTCCCTCCTAACCATACTGATGGGCTGCAAATCCAATGGTGATGTCTGTTTTGCTCTGCGAATTCATAGAGAGCTATCCCTAACCCTAAGTGGAATTTTCCCCAAAGGTATTTCCCCGTGTATTTTGCCAGGAAATGTATGTAAGGCCAGCTAAAAAGTCCTGATCCCTCCGAACCATACTGATGGGCTCCAAATCCAATGGCGATGTCCATTTTGCTCTGCGAATTCATGGAGAGCTATCCCTAACCCTAACTGGAATTTTCCCCATTGGCATTCCCCATGTATTTTACTAGGAAATATACATAAGTCTGGTTAAAAAGTTGTGCTCCCTCCTAACCATACTGATGGGCTCCAAATCCAATGGCGATGTCCGTTTTGCTCTGCGAATTCATGCAGAGCTAACCCTAACCCTAAGTGGAATTTTCCCCAAAGGCATTTCCCATGTATTTTACTAGGAAATAAACATAAGTCTGGTTAAAAAGTCGTGCTCCCTCCTAACCATACTGATGGGCTCCAAATCCAATGGCGATGTCCATTTTGCTCTGCGAATTCATGGAGACCTAACCCTAACCCTAAGTGGAATTTTCCCCAATGGCATTCCCCATGTATTTTACTAGGAAATATACATACGTCTGGTTAAAAAGGCATGCTCCCTCCTAACCATACTGATGGGCTCCAAATCCAATGGCGATGTCCATTTTGCTCTGCGAATTCATGGAGAGCTAACCCTAACCCTAAGTGGAATTTTCCCCAATGGCATTCCCCATGTATTTTACTAGGAAATATACATACGTCTGGTTAAAAAGTCATGCCCCCTCCTAACCATACTAATGGGCTCCAAATCCAATGGCGATGTCCATTTTGCTCTGCGAATTCATGGAGAGCTAACCCTAACCCTAAGTGGAATTTTCCCCAAAGGCATTTCCCATGTATTTTACTAGGAAATAAACATAAGTCTGGTTAAAAAGTCGTACTCTCTCCTAACCATACTGATGGGCTCCAAATCCAATGGCGATGTCCATTTTGCTCTGCGAATTCATGGAGAGCTAACCCTAACCCTAAGTGGAATTTTCCCCATTGGCATTCCCCATGTATTTTACTAGGAAATATACATAAGTCTGGTTAAAAAGTCGTGCTCCCTCCTAACCATACTGATGGGCTCCAAATCCAATGGCGATGTCCGTTTTGCTCTGCGAATTCATGGAGAGCTAACCCTAAACCTAAGTGGAATTTTCCCCAATGGCATTCCCCATGTATTTTACTAGGAAATATATATAAGTCTGGTTAAAAAGTCGTGCTCCCTCCTAACCATACTGATGGGCTGCAAATCCAATGGCGATGTCCATTTTGCTCTGCGAATTCATGGAGAGCTAACCCTAACCCTAAGTGGAATTTTCCCCTATGGCATTCCCCATGTATTTTACTAGGAAATATACATACGTCTGGTTAAAAAGTCATGCTCCCTCCTAACCATACTGATGGGCTCCTAATCCAATGGCGATGTCCATTTTGCTCTGCGAATTCATGGAGACCTAACCCTAACCCTAAGTGGAATTTTCCCCAATGGCATTCCCCATGTATTTTACTAGGAAATATACATACGTCTGGTTAAAAAGTCATGCTCCCTCCTAACCATACTGATGGGCTCCTAATCCAATGGCGATGTCCATTTTGCTCTGCGAATTCATGGAGACCTAACCCTAACCCTAAGTGGAATTTTCCCCAATGGCATTCCCCATGTATTTTACTAGGAAATATACATACGTCTGGTTAAAAAGTCATGCTCCCTCCTAACCATACTGATGGGCTCCAAATCCAATGGCGATGTCCATTTTGCTCTGCGAATTCATGGAGAGCTAACCCTAACCCTAAGTGGAATTTTCCCCATGTATTTTACTAGGAAATATATATAAGTCTGGTTAAAAAGTCGTGCTCCCTCCTAACCATACTGATGGGCTGCAAATCCAATGGTGATGTCTGTTTTGCTCTGCGAATTCATAGAGAGCTAACCCTAACCCTAAGTGGAATTTTCCCCAAAGGTATTTCCCCGTGTATTTTGCCAGGAAATGTATGTAAGGCCAGCTAAAAAGTCCTGATCCCTCCGAACCATACTGATGGGCTCCAAATCCAATGGCGATGTCCATTTTGCTCTGCGAATTCATGGAGAGCTATCCCTAACCCTAACTGGAATTTTCCCCATTGGCATTCCCCATGTATTTTACTAGGAAATATACATAAGTCTGGTTAAAAAGTTGTGCTCCCTCCTAACCATACTGATGGGCTCCAAATCCAATGGCGATGTCCGTTTTACTCTGCGAATTCATGCAGAGCTAACCCTAACCCTAAGTGGAATTTTCCCCAAAGGCATTTCCCATGTATTTTACTAGGAAATAAACATAAGTCTGGTTAAAAAGTCGTGCTCCCTCCTAACCATACTGATGGGCTCCAAATCCAATGGCGATGTCCATTTTGCTCTGCGAATTCATGGAGACCTAACCCTAACCCTAAGTGGAATTTTCCCCAATGGCATTCCCCATGTATTTTACTAGGAAATATACATACGTCTGGTTAAAAAGGCATGCTCCCTCCTAACCATACTGATGGGCTCCAAATCCAATGGCGATGTCCATTTTGCTCTGCGAATTCATGGAGAGCTAACCCTAACCCTAAGTGGAATTTTCCCCAATGGCATTCCCCATGTATTTTACTAGGAAATATACATACGTCTGGTTAAAAAGTCATGCCCCCTCCTAACCATACTAATGGGCTCCAAATCCAATGGCGATGTCCATTTTGCTCTGCGAATTCATGGAGAGCTAACCCTAACCCTAAGTGGAATTTTCCCCAAAGGCATTTCCCATGTATTTTACTAGGAAATAAACATAAGTCTGGTTAAAAAGTCGTACTCTCTCCTAACCATACTGATGGGCTCCAAATCCAATGGCGATGTCCATTTTGCTCTGCGAATTCATGGAGAGCTAACCCTAACCCTAAGTGGAATTTTCCCCATTGGCATTCCCCATGTATTTTACTAGGAAATATACATAAGTCTGGTTAAAAAGTCGTGCTCCCTCCTAACCATACTGATGGGGTCCAAATCCAATGGCGATGTCCATTTTGCTCTGCGAATTCATGGAGAGCTAACCCTAACCCTAAGTGGAATTTTCCCCAAAGGCATGCCCCATGTATTTTACTAGGAAATATACATAAGTCTGGTTAAAAAGTCGTGCTCCCTCCTAACCATACTGATGGGCTCCAAATCCAATGGTGATGTCTGTTTTGCTCTGCGAATTCATGGAGAGCTAACCCTAACCCTAAGTGGAATTTTCCCCAAAGGCATTCCCCATGTATTTTACTAGGAAATATACATAAGTCTGGTTAAAAAGTCGTGCTCCCTCCTAACCATACTGATGGGCTCCAAATCCAATGGTGATGTCCATTTTGCTCTGCGAATTCATGGAGAGCTAACCCTAACCCTAAGTGGAATTTTCCCCAAAGGCATTTCCCATGTATTTTACAAGGAAATAAACATAAGTCTGGTTAAAAAGTCGTGCTCCCTCCTCACCATACTGATGGGCTCCAAATCCAATGGCGATGTCCATTTTGCTCTGCGAATTCATGGAGAGCTAACCCTAACCCTAAGTGGAATTTTCCCCATTGGCATTCCCCATGTATTTTACTAGGAAATATATATAACTCTGGTTAAAAAGTCGTGCTCCCTCCTAACCATACTGATGGGCTGCAAATCCAATGGTGATGTCTGTTTTGCTCTGCGAATTCATAGAGAGCTAACCCTAACCCTAAGTGGAATTTTCCCCAAAGGTATTTCCCCGTGTATTTTGCCAGGAAATTTATGTAAGGCCAGCTAAAAAGTCCTGCTCCCTCCGAACCATACTGATGGGGTCCAAATCCAATGGCGATGTCCATTTTGCTCTGCGAATTCATGGAGAGCTATCCCTAACCCTAACTGGAATTTTCCCCATTGGCATTCCCCATGTATTTTACTAGGAAATATACATAAGTCTGGTTAAAAAGTTGTGCTCCCTCCTAACCATACTGATGGGCTCCAAATCCAATGGCGATGTCCGTTTTGATCTGCGAATTCATGCAGAGCTAACCCTAACCCTAAGTGGAATTTTCCCCAAAGGCATTTCCCATGTATTTTACTAGGAAATAAACATAAGTCTGGTTAAAAAGTCGTGCTCCCTCCTAACCATACTGATGGGCTCCAAATCCAATGGCGATGTCCATTTTGCTCTGCGAATTCATGCAGAGCTAACCCTAACCCTAAGTGGAATTTTCCCCAAAGGCATTTCCCATGTATTTTACTAGGAAATAAACATAAGTCTGGTTAAAAAGTCGTGCTCCCTCCTAACCATACTGATGGGCTCCAAATCCCATGGCGATGTCCATTTTGCTCTGCGAATTCATGGAGAGCTAACCCTAACCCTAAGTGGAATTTTCCCCAAAGGCATTCCCCATGTATTTTACTAGGAAATATACATACGTCTGGTTAAAAAGGCATGCTCCCTCCTAACCATACTGATGGGCTCCAAATCCAATGGCGATGTCCATTTTGCTCTGCGAATTCATGGAGAGCTAACCCTAACCCTAAGTGGAATTTTCCCCAATGGCATTCCCCATGTATTTTACTAGGAAATATACATACGTCTGGTTAAAAAGTCATGCCCCCTCCTAACCATACTAATGGGCTCCAAATCCAATGGCGATGTCCATTTTGCTCTGCGAATTCATGGAGAGCTAACCCTAACCCTAAGTGGAATTTTCCCCAAAGGCATTTCCCATGTATTTTACTAGGAAATAAACATAAGTCTGGTTAAAAAGTCGTACTCTCTCCTAACCATACTGATGGGCTCCAAATCCAATGGCGATGTCCATTTTGCTCTGCGAATTCATGGAGAGCTAACCCTAACCCTAAGTGGAATTTTCCCCATTGGCATTCCCCATGTATTTTACTAGGAAATATACATAAGTCTGGTTATAAAGTCGTGCTCCCTCCTAACCATACTGATGGGCTCCAAATCCAATGGCGATGTCCATTTTGCTCTGCGAATTCATGGAGAGCTAACCCTAACCCTAAGTGGAATTTTCCCCAAAGGCATTTCCCATGTATTTTGCTAGGAAATAAACATAAGTCTGGTTAAAAAGTCGTACTCTCTCCTAACCATACTGATGGGCTCCAAATCCAATGGCGATGTCCATTTTGCTCTGCGAATTCATGGAGAGCTAACCCTAACCCTAAGTGGAATTTTCCCCATTGGCATTCCCCATGTATTTTACTAGGAAATATACATAAGTCTGGTTAAAAAGTCGTGCTCCCTCCTAACCATACTGATGGGGTCCAAATCCAATGGTGATGTCTGTTTTGCTCTGCGAATTCATGGAGAGCTAACCCTAACCCTAAGTGGAATTTTCCCCAAAGGCATTCCCCATGTATTTTACTAGGAAATATACATAAGTCTGGTTAAAAAGTTGTGCTCCCTCCTAACCATACTGATGGGCTGCAAATCCAATGGCGATGTCCATTTTGCTCTGCGAATTCATGGAGAGATAACCCTAAACCTAAGTGGAATTTTCCCCAATGGCATTCCCCATGTATTTTACTAGGAAATATATATAAGTCTGGTTAAAAAGTCGTGCTCCCTCCTAACCATACTGATGGGCTGCAAATCCAATGGCGATGTCCATTTTGCTCTGCGAATTCATGGAGAGCTAACCCTAACCCTAAGTGGAATTTTCCCCTATGGCATTCCCCATGTATTTTACTAGGAAATATACATACGTCTGGTTAAAAAGTCATGCTCCCTCCTAACCATACTGATGGGCTCCTAATCCAATGGCGATGTCCATTTTGCTCTGCGAATTCATGGAGACCTAACCCTAACCCTAAGTGGAATTTTCCCCAATGGCATTCCCCATGTATTTTACTAGGAAATATACATACGTCTGGTTAAAAAGTCATGCTCCCTCCTAACCATACTGATGGGCTCCTAATCCAATGGCGATGTCCATTTTGCTCTGCGAATTCATGGAGACCTAACCCTAACCCTAAGTGGAATTTTCCCCAATGGCATTCCCCATGTATTTTACTAGGAAATATACATACGTCTGGTTAAAAAGTCATGCTCCCTCCTAACCATACTGATGGGCTCCAAATCCAATGGCGATGTCCATTTTGCTCTGCGAATTCATGGAGAGCTAACCCTAACCCTAAGTGGAATTTTCCCCATGTATTTTACTAGGAAATATATATAAGTCTGGTTAAAAAGTCGTGCTCCCTCCTAACCATACTGATGGGCTACAAATCCAATGGTGATGTCTGTTTTGCTCTGCGAATTCATAGAGAGCTAACCCTAACCCTAAGTGGAATTTTCCCCAAAGGTATTTCCCCGTGTATTTTGCCAGGAAATGTATGTAAGGCCAGCTAAAAAGTCCTGATCCCTCCGAACCATACTGATGGGCTCCAAATCCAATGGCGATGTCCATTGTGCTCTGCGAATTCATGGAGAGCTATCCCTAACCCTAACTGGAATTTTCCCCATTGGCATTCCCCATGTATTTTACTAGGAAATATACATAAGTCTGGTTAAAAAGTTGTGCTCCCTCCTAACCATACTGATGGGCTCCTAATCCAATGGCGATGTCCATTTTGCTCTGCGAATTCATGGAGAGCTAACCCTAACCCTAAGTGGAATTTTCCCCAATGGCATTCCCCATGTATTTTACTAGGAAATATACATACGTCTGGTTAAAAAGTCGTGCTCCCTCCTAACCATACTGATGGGGTCCAAATCCAATGGTGATGTCTGTTTTGCTCTGCGAATTCATGGAGAGCTAACCCTAACCCTAAGTGGAATTTTCCCCAAAGGCATTCCCCATGTATTTTACTAGGAAATATACATAAGTCTGGTTAAAAAGTTGTGCTCCCTCCTAACCATACTGATGGGCTGCAAATCCAATGGCGATGTCCATTTTGCTCTGCGAATTCATGGAGAGATAACCCTAAACCTAAGTGGAATTTTCCCCAATGGCATTCCCCATGTATTTTACTAGGAAATATATATAAGTCTGGTTAAAAAGTCGTGCTCCCTCCTAACCATACTGATGGGCTGCAAATCCAATGGCGATGTCCATTTTGCTCTGCGAATTCATGGAGAGCTAACCCTAACCCTAAGTGGAATTTTCCCCTATGGCATTCCCCATGTATTTTACTAGGAAATATACATACGTCTGGTTAAAAAGTCATGCTCCCTCCTAACCATACTGATGGGCTCCTAATCCAATGGCGATGTCCATTTTGCTCTGCGAATTCATGGAGACCTAACCCTAACCCTAAGTGGAATTTTCCCCAATGGCATTCCCCATGTATTTTACTAGGAAATATACATACGTCTGGTTAAAAAGTCATGCTCCCTCCTAACCATACTGATGGGCTCCTAATCCAATGGCGATGTCCATTTTGCTCTGCGAATTCATGGAGACCTAACCCTAACCCTAAGTGGAATTTTCCCCAATGGCATTCCCCATGTATTTTACTAGGAAATATACATACGTCTGGTTAAAAAGTCATGCTCCCTCCTAACCATACTGATGGGCTCCAAATCCAATGGCGATGTCCATTTTGCTCTGCGAATTCATGGAGAGCTAACCCTAACCCTAAGTGGAATTTTCCCCATGTATTTTACTAGGAAATATATATAAGTCTGGTTAAAAAGTCGTGCTCCCTCCTAACCATACTGATGGGCTACAAATCCAATGGTGATGTCTGTTTTGCTCTGCGAATTCATAGAGAGCTAACCCTAACCCTAAGTGGAATTTTCCCCAAAGGTATTTCCCCGTGTATTTTGCCAGGAAATGTATGTAAGGCCAGCTAAAAAGTCCTGATCCCTCCGAACCATACTGATGGGCTCCAAATCCAATGGCGATGTCCATTGTGCTCTGCGAATTCATGGAGAGCTATCCCTAACCCTAACTGGAATTTTCCCCATTGGCATTCCCCATGTATTTTACTAGGAAATATACATAAGTCTGGTTAAAAAGTTGTGCTCCCTCCTAACCATACTGATGGGCTCCAAATCCAATGGCGATGTCCATTTTGCTCTGCGAATTCATGGAGACCTAACCCTAACCCTAAGTGGAATTTTCCCCAATGGCATTCCCCATGTATTTTACTAGGAAATATACATACGTCTGGTTAAAAAGTCATGCTCCCTCCTAACCATACTGATGGGCTCCTAATCCAATGGCGATGTCCATTTTGCTCTGCGAATTCATGGAGACCTAACCCTAACCCTAAGTGGAATTTTCCCCAATGGCATTCCCCATGTATTTTACTAGGAAATATACATACGTCTGGTTAAAAAGTCATGCTCCCTCCTAACCATACTGATGGGCTCCAAATCCAATGGCGATGTCCATTTTGCTCTGCGAATTCATGGAGAGCTAACCCTAACCCTAAGTGGAATTTTCCCCATGTATTTTACTAGGAAATATATATAAGTCTGGTTAAAAAGTCGTGCTCCCTCCTAACCATACTGATGGGCTACAAATCCAATGGTGATGTCTGTTTTGCTCTGCGAATTCATAGAGAGCTAACCCTAACCCTAAGTGGAATTTTCCCCAAAGGTATTTCCCCGTGTATTTTGCCAGGAAATGTATGTAAGGCCAGCTAAAAAGTCCTGATCCCTCCGAACCATACTGATGGGCTCCAAATCCAATGGCGATGTCCATTGTGCTCTGCGAATTCATGGAGAGCTATCCCTAACCCTAACTGGAATTTTCCCCATTGGCATTCCCCATGTATTTTACTAGGAAATATACATAAGTCTGGTTAAAAAGTTGTGCTCCCTCCTAACCATACTGATGGGCTCCTAATCCAATGGCGATGTCCATTTTGCTCTGCGAATTCATGGAGACCTAACCCTAACCCTAAGTGGAATTTTCCCCAATGGCATTCCCCATGTATTTTACTAGGAAATATACATACGTCTGGTTAAAAAGTCATGCTCCCTCCTAACCATACTGATGGGCGCCTAATCCAATGGCGATGTCCATTTTGCTCTGCGAATTCATGGAGACCTAACCCTAACCCTAAGTGGAATTTTCCCCAATGGCATTCCCCATGTATTTTACTAGGAAATATACATACGTCTGGTTAAAAAGTCATGCTCCCTCCTAACCATACTGATGGGCTCCAAATCCAATGGCGATGTCCATTTTGCTCTGCGAATTCATGGAGAGCTAACCCTAACCCTAAGTGGAATTTTCCCCATGTATTTTACTAGGAAATATATATAAGTCTGGTTAAAAAGTCGTGCTCCCTCCGAACCATACTGATGGGCTCCAAATCCAATGGCGATGTCCATTGTGCTCTGCGAATTCATGGAGAGCTATCCCTAACCCTAACTGGAATTTTCCCCATTGGCATTCCCCATGTATTTTACTAGGAAATATACATAAGTCTGGTTAAAAAGTTGTGCTCCCTCCTAACCATACTGATGGGCTCCAAATCCAATGGCGATGTCCATTTTGCTCTGCGAATTCATGGAGAGCTAACCCTAACCCTAAGTGGAATTTTCCCCAAAGGCATTCCCCATGTATTTTACTAGGAAATATACATAAGTCTGGTTAAAAAGTCGTGCTCCCTCCTAACCATACTGATGGGCTCCAAATCCAATGGTGATGTCTGTTTTGCTCTGCGAATTCATGGAGAGCTAACCCTAACCCTAAGTGGAATTTTCCCCAAAGGCATTCCCCATGTATTTTACTAGGAAATATACATAAGTCTGGTTAAAAAGTCGTGCTCCCTCCTAACCATACTGATGGGCTCCAAATCCAATGGTGATGTCTGTTTTGCTCTGCGAATTCATGGAGAGCTAACCCTAAACCTAAGTGGAATTTTCCCCAATGGCATTCCCCATGTATTTTACTAGGAAATAAACATAAGTCTGGTTAAAAAGTCGTGCTCCCTCCTAACCATACTAATGGGCTACAAATCCAATGTCGATGTCCATTTTGCTCTGCGAATTCATGGAGAGCTAACCCTAACCCTAAGTGGAATTTTCCCCAAAGGCATTTCCCATGTATTTTACTAGGAAATAAACATAAGTCTGGTTAAAAAGTCGTGCTCCCTCCTAACCATACTGATGGGCTCCAAATCCAATGGCGATGTCCATTTTGCTCTGCGAATTCATGGAGAGCTAACCCTAACCCTAAGTGGAATTTTCCCCATTGGCATTCCCCATGTATTTTACTAGGAAATATATATAACTCTGGTTAAAAAGTCGTGCTCCCTCCTAACCATACTGATGCGCTGCAAATCCAATGGTGATGTCTGTTTTGCTCTGCGAATTCATAGAGAGCTAACCCTAATCCTAAGTGGAATTTTCCCCAAAGGTATTTCCCCGTGTATTTTGCCAGGAAATTTATGTAAGGCCAGCTAAAAAGTCCTGCTCCCTCCGAACCATACTGATGGGCTCCAAATCCAATGGCGATGTCCATTTTGCTCTGCGAATTCATGGAGAGCTAACCCTAACTCTAAGTGGAATTTTCCCCAAAGGCATTTCCCATGTATTTTACTAGGAAATAAACATAAGTCTGCTTAAAAAGTCGTGCTCCCTCCTAACCATACTGATGGGCTCCAAATCCAATGGCGATGTCCATTTTGCTCTGCGAATTCATGGAGAGCTATCCCTAACCCTAAGTGTAATTTTCCCCAATGGCATTCCCCATGTATTTTACTAGGAAATATACATACGTCCGGTTAAAAAGGCATGCTCCCTCCTAACCATACTGATGGGCTCCAAATCCAATGGCGATGTCCATTTTGCTCTGCGAATTCATGGAGAGCTAACCCTAACCCTAAGTGGAATTTTCCCCAATGGCATTCCCCATGTATTTTACTAGGAAATATACATACGTCTGGTTAAAAAGTCATGCCCCCTCCTAACCATACTAATGGGCTCCAAATCCAATGGCGATGTCCATTTTGCTCTGCGAATTCATGGAGAGCTAACCCTAACCCTAAGTGGAATTTTCCCCAAAGGCATTTCCCATGTATTTTACTAGGAAATAAACATAAGTCTGGTTAAAAAGTCGTACTCTCTCCTAACCATACTGATGGGCTCCAAATCCAATGGCGATGTCCATTTTGCTCTGCGAATTCATGGAGAGCTAACCCTAAACCTAAGTGGAATTTTCCCCAATGGCATTCCCCATGTATTTTACTAGGAAATAAACATAAGTCTGGTTAAAAAGTCGTGCTCCCTCCTAACCATACTAATGGGCTCCAAATCCAATGGCGATGTCCATTTTGCTCTGCGAATTCATGGAGAGCTAACCCTAACCCTAAGTGGAATTTTCCCCAAAGGCATTTCCCATGTATTTTACTAGGAAATAAACATAAGTCTGGTTAAAAAGTCTTGCTCCCTCCTAACCATACTGATGGGCTCCAAATCCAATGGCGATGTCCATTTTGCTCTGCGAATTCATGGAGAGCTATCCCTAACCCTAACTGGAATTTTCCCCTTTGGCATTCCCCATGTATTTTACTAGGAAATATACATAAGTCTGGTTAAAAAGTTGTGCTCCCTCCTAACCATACTGATGGGCTCCAAATCCAATGGCGATGTCCGTTTTGCTCTGCGAATTCATGCAGAGCTAACCCTAACCCTAAGTGGAATTTTCCCCAAAGGCATTTCCCATGTATTTTACTAGGAAATAAACATAAGTCTGGTTAAAAAGTCGTGCTCCCTCCTAACCATACTGATGGGCTCCAAATCCAATGGCGATGTCCATTTTGCTCTGCGAATTCATAGAGAGCTAACCCTAACCCTAAGTGGAATTTTCCCCAAAGGTATTTCCCCGTGTATTTTGCCAGGAAATTTATGTAAGGCCAGCTAAAAAGTCCTGCTCCCTCCGAACCATACTGATGGGCTCCAAATCCAATGGCGATGTCCATTTTGCTCTGCGAATTCATGGAGAGCTAACCCTAACCCTAAGTGGAATTTTCCCCATTGGCATTCCCCATGTATTTTACTAGGAAATATACATACGTCTGGTTAAAAAGTCGTGCTCCCTCCTAACCATACTGATGGGCTCCAAATCCAATGGCGATGTCCATTTTGCTCTGCGAATTCATGGAGAGCTAACCCTAACCCTAAGTGGAATTTTCCCCAAAGGCATTTCCCATGTATTTTACTAGGAAATAAACATAAGTCTGCTTAAAAAGTCGTGCTCCCTCCTAACCATACTGATGGGCTCCAAATCCAATGGCGATGTCCATTTTGCTCTGCGAATTCATGGAGAGCTAACCCTAAACCTAAGTGGAATTTTCCCCAATGGCATTCCCCATGTATTTTACTAGGAAATATACATACGTCTGGTTAAAAAGTCATGCTCCCTCCTAACCATACTGATGGGCTCCAAATCCAATGGCGATGTCCATTTTGCTCTGCGAATTCATGGAGAGCTAACCCTAACCCTAAGTGGAATTTTCCCCAAAGGCATTTCCCATGTATTTTACTAGGAAATAAACATAAGTCTGGTTAAAATGTCGTACTCCCTCCTAACCATACTGATGGGCTCCAAATCCAATGGCGATGTCCATTTTGCTCTGCGAATTCATGGAGAGCTAACCCTAACCCTAAGTGGAATTTTCCCCATTGGCATTCCCCATGTATTTTACTAGGAAATATACATAAGTCTGGTTAAAAAATCGTGCTCCCTCCTAACCATACTGATGGGCTCCAAATCCAATGGTGATGTCCATTTTGCTCTGCGAATTCATGGAGAGCTAACCCTAACCCTAAGTGGAATTTTCCCCAATGGCATTCCCCATGTATTTTACTAGGAAATATACATACGTCTGGTTAAAAAGTCATGCTCCCTCCTAACCATACTGATGGGCTCCTAATCCAATGGCGATGTCCATTTTGCTCTGCGAATTCATGGAGAGCTAACCCTAACCCTAAGTGGAATTTTCCCCAATGGCATTCCCCATGTATTTTACTAGGAAATATACATACGTCTGGTTAAAAAGTCATGCTCCCTCCTAACCATACTGATGGGCTCCAAATCCAATGGCGATGTCCATTTTGCTCTGCGAATTCATGGAGAGCTAACCCTAACCCTAAGTGGAATTTTCCCCAAAGGCATTTCCCATGTATTTTACTAGGAAATAAACATAAGTCTGCTTAAAAAGTCGTGCTCCCTCCTAACCATACTGATGGGCTCCAAATCCAATGGCGATGTCCATTTTGCTCTACGAATCATGGAGAGCTAAACCTAACCCTAAGTGGAATTTTCCCCATTGGCATTCCCCATGTATTTTACTAGGAAATATATATAAGTCTGGTTAAAAAGTCGTGCTCCCTTCTAACCATACTGATGGGCTCCAAATCCAATGGCGATGTCCGTTTTGCTCTGCGAATTCATGGAGAGCTAACCCTAACCCTAAGTGGAATTTTCCCCAAAGGCATTTCCCATGTATTTTACTAGGAAATAAACATAAGTCTGGTTAAAAAGTCGTGCTCCCTCCTAACCATACTGATGGGCTCCAAATCCAATGGCGATGTCCATTTTGCTCTGCGAATTCATGGAGAGCTAACCCTAACCCTAAGTGGAATTTTCCCCAATGGCATTCCCCATGTATTTTACTAGGAAATATACATACGTCTGGTTAAAAAGTCATGCTCCCTCCTAACCATACTGATGGGCTCCTAATCCAATGGCGATGTCCATTTTGCTCTGCGAATTCATGGAGAGCTAACCCTAACCCTAAGTGGAATTTTCCCCAATGGCATTCCCCATGTATTTTACTAGGAAATATACATACGTCTGGTTAAAAAGTCATGCTCCCTCCTAACCATAATGATGGGCTCCAAATCCAATGGCGATGTCCATTTTGCTCTGCGAATTCATGGAGAGCTAACCCTAACCATTAGTGGAATTTTCCCCAAAGGCATTTCCCATGTATTTTATTAGGAAATAAACATAAGTCTGGTTAAAAACTCGTGTTCCCTCCTAACCATACTGATGGGCTCCAAATCCAATGGCGACCTCTGTTTTGCTCTGCGAATTCATAGAGAGCTAACCCTAACCCTAAGTGGAATTTTCCCCAAAGGTATTTCCCCGTGTATTTTGCCAGGAAATGTATGTAAGGCCAGGGTTAGCTCTCCATGAATTCGCAGAGCAAAATGGACATCGCCATTGGATTTGGAGCCCATCAGTATGGTTAGGAGGGAGTACGACTTTTTAACCAGACTTATGTTTATTTCCTAGTAAAATACATGGGGAATGCCATTGGGGAAAATTACACTTAGGGTTAGGGTTAGCTCTCCATGAATTCGCAGAGCAAAACAGACATCGCCATTGGATTTGGAGCCCATCAGTATCGTTAGGAGGGAGCACGACTTTTTAACCAGACTTATGTATATTTCCTAGTAAAATACATGGGGAATGCCAATGGGGAAAATTCCACTTAGTGTTAGGGTTAGCTCTCCATGAATTCGCAGAGCAAAATGGACATCGCCATTGGATTTGGAGCCCATCAGTATGGTTAGGAGGGAGCACGACTTTTTAACCAGACTTATATATATTTCCTAGTAAAATACATGGGAAATGCCTTTGGGGAAAATTCCACTTAGGGTTAGGGTTAGCTCTCCATGAATTCGCAGAGCAAAATGGACATCGCCATTGGATTTGGAGCCCATCAGTATGGTTAGGAGGGAGCACGACTTTTTAGCTGTCCTTACACACATTTCCTGGCAAAATACAGGGGGAAATGCCTTTGGGGAAAATTCCACTTAGGGTTAGGGTTAGCTCTCCATGAATTCGCAGAGCAAAACAGACATCACCATTGGATTTGGAGCCCATCAGTATGGTTAGGAGGGAGCACGACTTTTTCGCTGTCCTTACATACATTTCCTGGCAAAATACAGGGGGAAATGCCTTTGGGGAAAATTCCACTTAGGGTTAGGGTTAGCTCTCCATGAAATCGTAGAGCAAAATGGACATCGCCATTGGATTTGGAGCCCATCAGTATGGTTAGGAGGGAGCACGACTTTTTAACCAGACTTATATATATTTCCTAGTAAAATACATGGGGAATGCCAATGGGGAAAATTCCACTTAGGGTTAGGGTTAGCTCTCCATGAATTCGCAGAGCAAAATGGACATCGCCATTGGATTTGGAGGCCATCAGTATGGTTCGGAGGGAGCACGACTTTTTAGCTGGCCTTACATACATTTCCTGGCAAAATACACGGGGAAATGCCTTTGGGGAAAATTCCACTTAGGGTTAGGGTTAGCTCTCCATGAATTCGCAGAGCAAAATGGACATCGCCAGTGGATTTGGAGCCCATCAGTATGGTTAGGAGGGAGCACGACTTTTTAACCAGACTTATATATATTTCCTAGTAAAATACATGGGGAATGCCATTGGGGAAAATTCCACTTAGGGTTAGGGTTAGCTCTCCATGAATTCGCAGAGCAAAATGGACATCGCCATTGGATTTGGAGCCCATCAGTATGGTTAGGAGGGAGCACGACTTTTTAACCAGACTTATATATATTTCCTAGTAAAATACATGGGGAATGCCTTTGGGGAAAATTCCACTTAGGGTTAGGGTTAGCTCTCCATGAATTTTCAGAGCAAAATGGACATCGCCATTGGATTTGGAGCCCATCAGTATGGTTAGGAGGGAGCACGACTTTTTAACCAGACTTATGTTTATTTCCTAGTAAAATACATGGGAAATGCCTTTGGGGAAAATTCCACTTAGGGTTAGGGTTAGCTCTCCATGAATTCGCAGAGCAAAACAGACATCACCATTGGATTTGGAGCCCATCAGTATGGTTAGGAGGGAGCACGACTTTTTAACCAGACTTATGTATATTTCCTAGTAAAATACATGGGGAATGCCAATGGGGAAAATTCCACTTAGGGTTAGAGTGAGCTCTCCATGAATTCGCAGAGCAAAATGGACATCGCCATTGGATTTGGAGCCCATCAGTATGGTTAGGAGGGAGCACGACTTTTTAACCAGACTTATATATATTTCCTAGTAAAATACATGGGGAATGCCAATGGGGAAAATTCCACTTAGGGTTAGGGTTAGCTCTCCATGAATTCGCAGAGCAAAATGGACATCGCCATTGGATTTGGAGCCGATCAGTATGGTTAGGAGGGAGCACGACTTTTTAACCAGACGTATGTATATTTCCTAGTAAAATACATGGGGAATGCCATTGGGGAAAATTCCACTTAGGGTTAGGGTTAGCTCTCCATGAATTCGCAGAGCAAAATGGACATCGCCATTGGATTTGGAGCCCATCAGTATGGTTAGGAGGGAGCACGACTTTTTAACCAGACTTATGTTTATTTCCTAGTAAAATACATGGGAAATGCCTTTGGGGAAAATTCCACTTAGGGTTAGGGTTAGCTCTCCATGAATTCGCAGAGGAAAACAGACATCACCATTGGATTTGGAGCCCATCAGTATGGTTAGGAGGGAGCACGACTTTTTAACCAGACTTATGTTTATTTCCTTGTAAAATACATGGGAAATGCCTTTGGGGAAAATTCCACTTAGGGTTAGGGTTAGCTCTCCATGAATTCGCAGAGCAAAATGGACATCGCCATTGGATTTGGAGCCCATCAGTATGGTTAGGAGGGAGCACGACTTTTTAACCAGACTTATATATATTTCCTAGTAAAATACATGGGGAATGCCATTGGGGAAAATTCCACTTAGGGTTAGGGTTAGCTCTCCATGAATTCGCAGAGCAAAATGGACATCGCCATTGGATTTGGAGCCCATCAGTATGGTTAGGAGGGAGCACGACCTTTTAACCAGACTTATGTTTATTTCCTAGCAAAATACATGGGAAATGCCTTTGGGGAAAATTCCACTTAGGGTTAGGGTTAGCTCTCCATGAATTCGCAGAGCAAAACAGACATCACCATTGGATTTGGAGCCCATCAGTATGGTTAGGAAGGAGCACGACATTTTAACCAGACTTATGTATATTTCCTAGTAAAATACATGGGGAATGCCAATGGGGAAAATTCCACTTAGGGTTAGGGTTAGCTCTCCATGAATTCGCAGAGCAAAATGGACATCGCCATTGGATTTGGAGCCCATCAGTATGGTTAGGAGGGAGTACGACTTTTTAGCCGTCCTTACATACATTTCCTGGCAAAATACAGGGGGAAATGCCTTTGGGGAAAATTCCACTTAGGGTTAGGGTTAGCTCTCTATGAATTCGCAGAGCAAAACAGACATCACCATTGAATTTG
Organism: Thamnophis sirtalis; assembly: GCF_051295495.1. Lineage (NCBI taxonomy): Eukaryota > Metazoa > Chordata > Lepidosauria > Squamata > Natricidae > Thamnophis > Thamnophis sirtalis. The sequence goes on from NW_028261383.1 coordinate 35,693,481, forward strand.
CAGCCCATCAGTATGGTTAGGAGGGAGCACGACTTTTTAACCAGACTTATGTATATTTCCTCGTAAAATACATGGCGAATGCCAATGCGGAAAATTCCACTTAGGGTTAGGATTAGCTCTCCATGAATTCGCAGAGCAAAATGGACATCGCCATTGGATTTGGAGCCCATCAGTATGGTTAGGAGGGAGCACGACTTTTTAACCAGAGTTATGTTTATTTCCTAGTAAAATACATGGGGAAAAATGCCTTTGGGGAAAATTCCACTTAGGGTTAGGGTTAGCTCTCTATGAATTCGCAGAGCAAAACAGACATCACCATTGGATTTGCAGCCCATCAGTATGGTTAGGAGGGAGCACGACTTTTTAACCAGACTTATGTATATTTCCTCGTAAAATACATGGGGAATGCCAATGGGGAAAATTCCACTTAGGGTTAGGGTTAGCTCTCCATGAATTCGCAGAGCAAAATGGACATCGCCATTGGATTTGGAGCCCATCAGTATGGTTAGGAGGGAGCACGACTTTTTAACCAGACTTATGTTTATTTCCTTGTAAAATACATGGGAAATGCCTTTGGGGAAAATTCCACTTAGGGTTAGGGTTAGCTCTCCATGAATTCGCAGAGCAAAATGGACATCGCCATTGGATTTGGAGCCCATCAGTATGGTTAGGAGGGAGCACGACTTTTTAACCAGACGTATGTATATTTCCTAGTAAAATACATGGGGAATGCCATTGGGGAAAATTCCACTTAGGGTTAGGGTTAGCTCTCCATGAATTCGCAGAGCAAAATGGACATCGCCATTGGATTTGGAGCCCATCAGTATGGTTAGGAGGGAGCACGACTTTTTAACCAGAGTTATGTTTATTTCCTAGTAAAATACACAGGGAAAAATGCCTTTGGGGAAAATTCCACTTAGGGTTAGGGTTAGCTCTCTATGAATTCGCAGAGCAAAACAGACATCACCATTGGATTTGCAGCCCATCAGTATGGTTAGGAGGGAGCACGACTTTTTAACCAGACTTATGTATATTTCCTCGTAAAATACATGGGGAATGCCAATGGGGAAAATTCCACTTAGGGTTAGGGTTAGCTCTCCATGAATTCGCAGAGCAAAATGGACATCGGCATTGGATTTGGAGCCCATCAGTATGGTTAGGAGGGAGCACGACTTTTTAACCAGACGTATGTATATTTCCTAGTAAAATATATGGGGAATGCCATTGGGGAAAATTCCACTTAGGGTTAGGGTTAGCTCTCCATGAATTCGCAGAGCAAAATGGACATCGCCATTGGATTTGGAGCCCATCAGTATGGTTAGGAGGGAGCACGACTTTTTAACCAGACTTATGTTTATTTCCTAGTAAAATACATGGGAAATGCCTTTGGGGAAAATTCCACTTAGGGTTAGGGTTAGCTCTCAATGAATTCGCAGAGCAAAACAGACATCACCATTGGATTTGGAGCCCATCAGTATGGTTAGGAGGGAGCACGACTTTTTAACCAGACTTATGTATATTTCCTAGTAAAATACATGGGGAATGCCAATGGGGATAATTCCACTTAGGGTTAGGGTTAGCTCTCCATGAATTCGCAGAGCAAAATGGACATCGCCATTGGATTTGGAGCCCATCAGTATGGTGAGGAGGGAGCACGACTTTTTAACCAGACTTATGTTTATTTCCTTGTAAAATACATGGGAAATGCCTTTGGGGAAAATTCCACTTAGGGTTAGGGTTAGCTCTCCATGAATTCGCAGAGCAAAATGGACATCGCCATTGGATTTGGAGCCCATCAGTATGGTTAGGAGGGAGCACGACTTTTTAACCAGAGTTATGTTTATTTCCTAGTAAAATACACGGGGAAAAATGCCTTTGGGGAAAATTCCACTTAGGGTTAGGGTTAGCTCTCTATGAATTCGCAGAGCAAAACAGACATCACCATTGGATTTGCAGCCCATCAGTATGGTTAGGAGGGAGCACGACTTTTTAACCAGACTTATGTATATTTCCTCGTAAAATACATGGGGAATGCCAATGGGGAAAATTCCACTTAGGGTTAGGGTTAGCTCTCCATGAATTCGCAGAGCAAAATGGACATCGCCATTGGATTTGGAGCCCATCAGTATGGTTAGGAGTTAGCACGACTTTTTAACCAGACTTATGTTTATTTCCTAGCAAAATACATGGGAAATGCCTTTGGGGAAAATTCCACTTAGGGTTAGGGTTAGCTCTCCATGAATTCGCAGAGCAAAACAGACATCACCATTGGATTTGGAGCCCATCAGTATGGTTAGGAGGGAGCACGACATTTTAACCAGACTTATGTATATTTCCTAGTAAAATACATGGGGAATGCCAATGGGGAAAATTCCACTTAGGGTTAGGGTTAGCTCTCCATGAATTCGCAGAGCAAAATGGACATCGCCATTGGATTTGGAGCCCATCAGTATGGTTAGGAGGGAGCACGACTTTTTAACCAGACTTATGTTTATTTCCTAGTAAAATACATGGGAAATGCCTTTGGGGAAAATTCCACTTTGGGTTAGGGTTAGCTCTCCATGAATTCGCAGAGCAAAACAGACATCACCATTGGATTTGGAGCCCATCAGTATGGTTAGGAGGGAGCACGACTTTTTAACCAGACTTATGTATATTTCCTAGTAAAATACATGGGGAATGCCAATGGGGAAAATTCCACTTAGGGTTAGGGTTAGCTCTCCATGAATTCGCAGAGCAAAATGGACATCGCCATTGGATTTGGAGCCCATCAGTATGGTTAGGAGGGAGCACGACTTTTTAACCAGACTTATGTTTATTTCCTTGTAAAATACATGGGAAATGCCTTTGGGGAAAATTCCACTTAGGGTTAGGGTTAGCTCTCCATGAATTCGCAGAGCAAAATGGACATCGCCATTGGATTTGGAGCCCATCAGTATGGTTAGGAGGGAGCAAGACTTTTTAACCAGAGTTATGATTATTTCCTAGTAAAATACACGGGGAAAAATGCCTTTGGGGAAAATTCCACTTAGGGTTAGGGTTAGCTCTCTATGAATTCGCAGAGCAAAACAGACATCACCATTGGATTTGCAGCCCATCAGTATGGTTAGGAGGGAGCACGACTTTTTAACCAGACTTATGTATATTTCCTCGTAAAATACATGGGGAATGCCAATGGGGAAAATTCCACTTAGGGTTAGGGTTAGCTCTCCATGAATTCGCAGAGCAAAATGGACATCGCCATTGGATTTGGAGCCCATCAGTATGGTTAGGAGGGAGCACGACTTTTTAACCAGACTTATGTTTATTTCCTAGCAAAATACATGGGAAATGCCTTTGGGGAAAATTCCACTTAGGGTTAGGGTTAGCTCTCCATGAATTCGCAGAGCAAAACAGACATCACCATTGGATTTGGAGCCCATCAGTATGGTTAGGAGGGAGCACGACATTTTAACCAGACTTATGTATATTTCCTAGTAAAATACATGGGGAATGCCAATGGGGAAAATTCCACTTAGGGTTAGGGTTAGCTCTCCATGAATTCGCAGAGCAAAATGGACATCGCCATTGGATTTGGAGCCCATCAGTATGGTTAGGAGGGAGCACGACTTTTTAACCAGACTTATATATATTTCCTAGTAAAATACATGGGGAATGCCAATGGGGAAAATTCCACTTAGGGTTAGGGTTAGCTCTCCATGAATTCGCAGAGCAAAACGGACATCGCCATTGGATTTGGAGCCCATCAGTATGGTTAGGAGGGAGCACGACTTTTTAACCAGACTTATGTTTATTTCCTAGTAAAATACATGGGGAATGCCATTGGGGAAAATTCCACTTAGGTTTAGGGTTAGCTCTCCATGAATTCGCAGAGCAAAATGGACATCGCCATTGGATTTGGAGCCCATCAGTATGGTTAGGAGGGAGCACGACTTTTTAACCAGACTTACGTTTATTTCCTAGTAAAATACATGGGGAATGCCAATGGGGAAAATTCCACTTAGGGTTAGGGTTAGCTCTCCATGAATTCGCAGAGCAAAATGGACATCGCCATTGGATTTGGAGCCCATCAGTATGGTTAGGAGGGAGCACGACTTTTTAACCAGACTTATGTTTATTTCCTTGTAAAATACATGGGAAATGCCTTTGGGGAAAATTCCACTTAGGGTTAGGGTTAGCTCTCCATGAATTCGCAGAGCAAAATGGACATCGCCATTGGATTTGGAGCCCATCAGTATGGTTAGGAGGGAGCACGACTTTTTAACCAGACGTATGTATATTTCCTAGTAAAATACATGGGGAATGCCATTGGGGAAAATTCCACTTAGGGTTAGGGTTAGCTCTCCATGAATTCGCAGAGCAAAATGGACATCGCCATTGGATTTGGAGCCCATCAGTATGGTTAGGAGGGAGCACGACTTTTTAACCAGAGTTATGTTTATTTCCTAGTAAAATACACGGGGAAAAATGCCTTTGGGGAAAATTCCACTTAGGGTTAGGGTTAGCTCTCTATGAATTCGCAGAGCAAAACAGACATCACCATTGGATTTGCAGCCCATCAGTATGGTTAGGAGGGAGCACGACTTTTTAACCAGACTTATGTATATTTCCTCGTAAAATACATGGGGAATGCCAATGGGGAAAATTCCACTTAGGGTTAGGGTTAGCTCTCCATGAATTCGCAGAGCAAAATGGACATCGGCATTGGATTTGGAGCCCATCAGTATGGTTAGGAGGGAGCACGACTTTTTAACCAGACGTATGTATATTTCCTAGTAAAATATATGGGGAATGCCATTGGGGAAAATTCCACTTAGGGTTAGGGTTAGCTCTCCATGAATTCGCAGAGCAAAATGGACATCGCCATTGGATTTGGAGCCCATCAGTATGGTTAGGAGGGAGCACGACTTTTTAACCAGACTTATGTTTATTTCCTAGTAAAATACATGGGAAATGCCTTTGGGGAAAATTCCACTTAGGGTTAGGGTTAGCTCTCAATGAATTCGCAGAGCAAAACAGACATCACCATTGGATTTGGAGCCCATCAGTATGGTTAGGAGGGAGCACGACTTTTTAACCAGACTTATGTATATTTCCTAGTAAAATACATGGGGAATGCCAATGGGGATAATTCCACTTAGGGTTAGGGTTAGCTCTCCATGAATTCGCAGAGCAAAACAGACATCGCCATTGGATTTGGAGCCCATCAGTATGGTGAGGAGGGAGCACGACTTTTTAACCAGACTTATGTTTATTTCCTTGTAAAATACATGGGAAATGCCTTTGGGGAAAATTCCACTTAGGGTTAGGGTTAGCTCTCCATGAATTCGCAGAGCAAAATGGACATCGCCATTGGATTTGGAGCCCATCAGTATGGTTAGGAGGGAGCACGACTTTTTAACCAGAGTTATGTTTATTTCCTAGTAAAATACACGGGGAAAAATGCCTTTGGGGAAAATTCCACTTAGGGTTAGGGTTAGCTCTCTATGAATTCGCAGAGCAAAACAGACATCACCATTGGATTTGCAGCCCATCAGTATGGTTAGGAGGGAGCACGACTTTTTAACCAGACTTATGTATATTTCCTCGTAAAATACATGGGGAATGCCAATGGGGAAAATTCCACTTAGGGTTAGGGTTAGCTCTCCATGAATTCGCAGAGCAAAATGGACATCGCCATTGGATTTGGAGCCCATCAGTATGGTTAGGAGGGAGCACGACTTTTTAACCAGACTTATGTTTATTTCCTAGCAAAATACATGGGAAATGCCTTTGGGGAAAATTCCACTTAGGGTTAGGGTTAGCTCTCCATGAATTCGCAGAGCAAAACAGACATCACCATTGGATTTGGAGCCCATCAGTATGGTTAGGAGGGAGCACGACATTTTAACCAGACTTATGTATATTTCCTAGTAAAATACATGGGGAATGCCAATGGGGAAAATTCCACTTAGGGTTAGGGTTAGCTCTCCATGAATTCGCAGAGCAAAATGGACATCGCCATTGGATTTGGAGCCCATCAGTATGGTTAGGAGGGAGCACGACTTTTTAACCAGACTTATGTTTATTTCCTAGTAAAATACATGGGAAATGCCTTTGGGGAAAATTCCACTTTGGGTTAGGGTTAGCTCTCCATGAATTCGCAGAGCAAAACAGACATCACCATTGGATTTGGAGCCCATCAGTATGGTTAGGAGGGAGCACGACTTTTTAACCAGACTTATGTATATTTCCTAGTAAAATACATGGGGAATGCCAATGGGGAAAATTCCACTTAGGGTTAGGGTTAGCTCTCCATGAATTCGCAGAGCAAAATGGACATCGCCATTGGATTTGGAGCCCATCAGTATGGTTAGGAGGGAGCACGACTTTTTAACCAGACTTATGTTTATTTCCTTGTAAAATACATGGGAAATGCCTTTGGGGAAAATTCCACTTAGGGTTAGGGTTAGCTCTCCATGAATTCGCAGGGCAAAATGGACATCGCCATTGGATTTGGAGCCCATCAGTATGGTTAGGAGGGAGCAAGACTTTTTAACCAGAGTTATGATTATTTTCTAGTAAAATACACGGGGAAAAATGCCTTTGGGGAAAATTCCACTTAGGGTTAGGGTTAGCTCTCTATGAATTCGCAGAGCAAAACAGACATCACCATTGGATTTGCAGCCCATCAGTATGGTTAGGAGGGAGCACGACTTTTTAACCAGACTTATGTATATTTCCTCGTAAAATACATGGGGAATGCCAATGGGGAAAATTCCACTTAGGGTTAGGGTTAGCTCTCCATGAATTCGCAGAGCAAAATGGACATCGCCATTGGATTTGGAGCCCATCAGTATGGTTAGGAGGGAGCACGACTTTTTAACCAGACTTATGTTTATTTCCTAGCAAAATACATGGGAAATGCCTTTGGGGAAAATTCCACTTAGGGTTAGGGTTAGCTCTCCATGAATTCGCAGAGCAAAACAGACATCACCATTGGATTTGGAGCCCATCAGTATGGTTAGGAGGGAGCACGACATTTTAACCAGACTTATGTATATTTCCTAGTAAAATACATGGGGAATGCCAATGGGGAAAATTCCACTTAGGGTTAGGGTTAGCTCTCCATGAATTCGCAGAGCAAAATGGACATCGCCATTGGATTTGGAGCCCATCAGTATGGTTAGGAGGGAGCACGACTTTTTAACCAGACTTATATATATTTCCTAGTAAAATACATGGGGAATGCCAATGGGGAAAATTCCACTTAGGGTTAGGGTTAGCTCTCCATGAATTCGCAGAGCAAAACGGACATCGCCATTGGATTTGGAGCCCATCAGTATGGTTAGGAGGGAGCACGACTTTTTAACCAGACTTATGTTTATTTCCTAGTAAAATACATGGGGAATGCCATTGGGGAAAATTCCACTTAGGTTTAGGGTTAGCTCTCCATGAATTCGCAGAGCAAAATGGACATCGCCATTGGATTTGGAGCCCATCAGTATGGTTAGGAGGGAGCACGACTTTTTAACCAGACTTATGTATATATAAGAAGAGCCAAGGTGGCGCAGTGGTCAAATGCAGCACTGCAGGCTACTGCTAGATCAGCAGTTCAGCGGTTCAAATCTCACCGGCTCAGGGTTGACTCAGCCTTCCATCCTTCCGAGGTGGGTAAAATGAGGACCCAGATTGTTGGGGGCAATATGCTGACTCTCTGTAAACCGCTTAGAGAGGCCTGAAAGGCCTATGAAGCAGTAGTTAAGTCTACTGCTATTTCCTAGTAAAATACATGGGGAATGCCAATGGGGAAAATTCCACTTAGGGTTAGGGTTAGCTCTCCATGAATTCGCAGAGCAAAATGGACATCGGCATTGGATTTGGAGCCCATCAGTATGGTTAGGAGGGAGCACGACTTTTTAACCAGACTTATGTTTATTTCCTAGTAAAATACATGGGAAATGCCTTTGGGGAAAATTCCACTTAGGGTTAGGGTTAGCTCTCCATGAATTCGCAGAGCAAAATGGACATCGCCATTGGATTTGGAGCCCATCAGTATGGTTAGGAGGGAGCACGACTTTTTAACCAGACGTATGTATATTTCCTAGTAAAATATATGGGGAATGCCATTGGGGAAAATTCCACTTAGGGTTAGGGTTAGCTCTCCATGAATTCGCAGAGCAAAATGGACATCGCCATTGGATTTGGAGCCCATCAGTATGGTTAGGAGGGAGCACGACTTTTTAACCAGACTTATGTTTATTTCCTAGTAAAATACATGGGAAATGCCTTTGGGGAAAATTCCACTTAGGGTTAGGGTTAGCTCTCCATGAATTCGCAGAGCAAAATGGACATCGCCATTGGATTTGGAGCCCATCAGTATGGTTAGGAGGGAGCACGACTTTTTAACCAGACGTATGTATATTTCCTAGTAAAATACATGGGGAATGCCATTGGGGAAAATTCCACTTAGGGTTAGGGTTAGCTCTCCATGAATTCGCAGAGCAAAACAGACATCGCCATTGGATTTGGAGCCCATCAGTATGGTTAGGAGGGAGCACGACTTTTTAACCAGAGTTATGTTTATTTCCTAGTAAAATACACGGGGAAAAATGCCTTTGGGGAAAATTCCACTTAGGGTTAGGTTTAGCTCTCTATGAATTCGCAGAGCAAAACAGACATCACCATTGGATTTGCAGCCCATCAGTATGGTTAGGAGGGAGCACGACTTTTTAACCAGACTTATGTATATTTCCTCGTAAAATACATGGGGAATGCCAATGGGAAAATTCCACTTAGGGTTAGGGTTAGCTCTCCATGAATTCGCAGAGCAAAATGGACATCGCCATTGGATTTGGAGCCCATCAGTATGGTTAGGAGGGAGCACGACTTTTTAACCAGACTTATGTTTATTTCCTAGCAAAATACATGGGAAATGCCTTTGGGGAAAATTCCACTTAGGGTTAGGGTTAGCTCTCCATGAATTCGCAGAGCAAAACAGATATCACCATTGGATTTGCAGGCCATCAGTATGGTTAGGAGGGAGCACGACTTTTTAACCTGACTTATGTATATTTCCTCGTAAAATACATGGGGAATGCCAATGGGGAAAATTCCACTTAGGGTTAGGGTTAGCTCTCCATGAATTCGCAGAGCAAAATGGACATCGCCATTGGATTTGGAGCCCATCAGTATGGTTAGGAGGGAGTACGACTTTTTAGCCGTCCTTACATACATTTCCTGGCAAAATACAGGGGGAAATGCCTTTGGGGGAAATTCCACTTAGGGTTAGGGTTAGCTCTCTATGAATTCGCAGAGCAAAACAGACATCACCATTGAATTTGCAGCCCATCAGTATGGTTAGGAGGGAGCACGACTTTTTAACCAGACTTATGTATATTTCCTCGTAAAATACATGGCGAATGCCAATGGGGAAAATTCCACTTAGGGTTAGGGTTAGCTCTCCATGAATTCGCAGAGCAAAATGGACATCGCCATTGGATTTGGAGCCTATCAGTATGGTTAGGAGGGAGCACGACTTTTTAACCAGACTTACGTTTATTTCCTAGTAAAATACATGGGGAATGCCAATGGGGAAAATTCCACTTAGGGTTAGGGTTAGCTCTCCATGAATTCGCAGAGCAAAATGGACATCGCCATTGGATTTGGAGCCCATCAGGATGGTTAGGAGGGAGCACGACTTTTTAACCAGACTTATGTTTATTTCCTAGTAAAATACATGGGGAATGCCATTGGGGAAAATTCCACTTAGGTTTAGGGTTAGCTCTCCATGAATTTGCAGAGCAAAATGGACATCGCCATTGGATTTGGAGCCCATCAGTATGGTTAGGAGGGAACACGACTTTTTAACCAGACTTATGTTTATTTCCTAGTAAAATACACGGGGAAATGCCTTTGGGGAAAATTCCACTTAGGGTTAGGGTTAGCTCTCTATGAATTCGCAGAGCAAAACAGACATCACCATTGGATTTGCAGCCCATCAGTATGGTTAGGAGGGAGCACGACTTTTTAACCAGACTTATGTATATTTCCTCGTAAAATACATGGGGAATGCCAATGGGAAAATTCCACTTAGGGTTAGGGTTAGCTCTCCATGAATTCGCAGAGCAAAATGGACATCGCCATTGGATTTGGAGCCCATCAGTATGGTTAGGAGGGAGCACGACTTTTAAAGCAGACTTATGTTTATTTCCTAGTAAAATACATGGGGAATGCCATTGGGGAAAATTCCACTTAGGTTTAGGGTTAGCTCTCCATGAAGTTGCAGAGCAAAATGGACATCGCCATTGGATTTGGAGCCCATCAGGATGGTTAGGAGGGAGCACGACTTTTTAACCAGACTTATGTTTATTTCCTAGTAAAATACATGGGGAATGCCATTGGGGAAAATTCCACTTAGGTTTAGGGTTAGCTCTCCATGAATTTGCAGAGCAAAATGGACATCGCCATTGGATTTGGAGCCCATCAGTATGGTTAGGAGGGAACACGACTTTTTAACCAGACTTATGTTTATTTCCTAGTAAAATACACGGGGAAATGCCTTTGGGGAAAATTCCACTTAGGGTTAGGGTTAGCTCTCTATGAATTCGCAGAGCAAAACAGACATCACCATTGGATTTGCAGCCCATCAGTATGGTTAGGAGGGAGCACGACTTTTTAACCAGACTTATGTATATTTCCTCGTAAAATACATGGGGAATGCCAATGGGAAAATTCCACTTAGGGTTAGGGTTAGCTCTCCATGAATTCGCAGAGCAAAATGGACATCGCCATTGGATTTGGAGCCCATCAGTATGGTTAGGAGGGAGCACGACTTTTTAAGCAGACTTATGTTTATTTCCTAGTAAAATACATGGGGAATGCCATTGGGGAAAATTCCACTTAGGTTTAGGGTTAGCTCTCCATGAAGTTGCAGAGCAAAATGGACATCGCCATTGGATTTGGAGCCCATCAGTATGGTTAGGAGGGAACACGACTTTTTAACCAGACTTATGTTTATTTCCTAGTAAAATACATGGGAAATGCCTTTGGTGAAAATTCCACTTAGGGTTAGGGTTAGCTCTCCATGAATTCGCAGAGCAAAATGGACATCGCCATTGGATTTGGAGCCCATCAGTATGGTTAGGAGGGAGCACGACTTTTTAACCAGACTTATGTATATATAAGAAGAGCCAAGGTGGCGCAGTGGTCAAATGCAGCACTGCAGGCTACTGCTAGATCAGCAGTTCAGCGGTTCAAATCTCACCGGCTCAGGGTTGACTCAGCCTTCCATCCTTCCGAGGTGGGTAAAATGAGGACCCAGATTGTTGGGGGCAATATGCTGACTCTCTGTAAACCGCTTAGAGAGGCCTGAAAGGCCTATGAAGCAGTATATAAGTCTACTGCTATTTCCTAGTAAAATACATGGGGAATGCCAATGGGGAAAATTCCACTTAGGGTTAGGGTTAGCTCTCCATGAATTCGCAGAGCAAAATGGACAACGGCATTGGATTTGGAGCCCATCAGTATGGTTAGGAGGGAGCACGACTTTTTAAGCAGACTTATGTTTATTTCCTAGTAAAATACATGGGAAATGCCTTTGGGGAAAATTCCACTTAGGGTTAGGGTTAGCTCTCCATTAATTCGCCGAGCAAAATGGACATCGCCATTGGATTTGGAGCCCATCAGTATGGTTAGGAGGGAGCACGACTTTTTAACCAGACGTATGTATATTTCCTAGTAAAATATATGGGGAATGCCATTGGGGAAAATTCCACTTAGGGTTAGGGTTAGCTCTCCATGAATTCGCAGAGCAAAATGGACATCGCCATTGGATTTGGAGCCCATCAGTATGGTTAGGAGGGAGCACGACTTTTTAACCAGACTTATGTTTATTTCCTAGTAAAATACATGGGAAATGCCTTTGGGGAAAATTCCACTTAGGGTTAGGGTTAGCTCTCCATGAATTCGCAGAGCAAAATGGACATCGCCATTGGATTTGGAGCCCATCAGTATGGTTAGGAGGGAGCACGACTTTTTAACCAGACGTATGTATATTTCCTAGTAAAATACATGGGGAATGCCATTGGGGAAAATTCCACTTAGGGTTAGGGTTAGCTCTCCATGAATTCGCAGAGCAAAACAGACATCGCCATTGGATTTGGAGCCCATCAGTATGGTTAGGAGGGAGCACGACTTTTTAACCAGAGTTATGTTTATTTCCTAGTAAAATACACGGGGAAAAATGCCTTTGGGGAAAATTCCACTTAGGGTTAGGGTTAGCTCTCTATGAATTCGCAGAGAAAAACAGACATCACCATTGGATTTGCAGCCCATCAGTATGGTTAGGAGGGAGCACGACTTTTTAACCAGACTTATGTTTATTTCCTAGTAAAATACATGGGGAATGCCATTGGGGAAAATTCCACTTAGGTTTAGGGTTAGCTCTCCATGAATTCGCAGAGCAAAATGGACATCGCCATTGGATTTGGAGCCCATCAGTATGGTTAGGAGGGAGCACGACTTTTTAACCAGACTTACGTTTATTTCCTAGTAAAATACATGGGGAATGCCAATGGGGAAAATTCCACTTAGGGTTAGGGTTAGCTCTCCATGAATTCGCAGAGCAAAATGGACATCGCCATTGGATTTGGAGCCCATCAGTATGGTTAGGAGGGAGCACGACTTTTTAACCAGACTTATATATATTTCCTAGTAAAATACATGGGGAATGCCAATGGGGAAAATTCCACTTAGGGTTAGGGTTAGCTCTCCATGAATTCGCAGAGCAAAACGGACATCGCCATTGGATTTGGAGCCCATCAGTATGGTTAGGAGGGAGCACGACTTTTTAACCAGACTTATGTTTATTTCCTAGTAAAATACATGGGGAATGCCATTGGGGAAAATTCCACTTAGGTTTAGGGTTAGCTCTCCATGAAGTTGCAGAGCAAAATGGACATCGCCATTGGATTTGGAGCCCATCAGTATGGTTAGGAGGGAACACGACTTTTTAACCAGACTTATGTTTATTTCCTAGTAAAATACATGGGAAATGCCTTTGGTGAAAATTCCACTTAGGGTTAGGGTTAGCTCTCCATGAATTCGCCGAGCAAAATGGACATCGCCATTGGATTTGGAGCCCATCAGTATGGTTAGGAGGGAGCACGACTTTTTAACCAGACGTATGTATATTTCCTAGTAAAATATATGGGGAATGCCATTGGGGAAAATTCCACTTAGGGTTAGGGTTAGCTCTCCATGAATTCGCAGAGCAAAATGGACATCGCCATTGGATTTGGAGCCCATCAGTATGGTTAGGAGGGAGCACGACTTTTTAACCAGACTTATGTTTATTTCCTAGTAAAATACATGGGAAATGCCTTTGGGGAAAATTCCACTTAGGGTTAGGGTTAGCTCTCCATGAATTCGCAGAGCAAAATGGACATCGCCATTGGATTTGGAGCCCATCAGTATGGTTAGGAGGGAGCACGACTTTTTAACCAGACGTATGTATATTTCCTAGTAAAATACATGGGGAATGCCATTGGGGAAAATTCCACTTAGGGTTAGGGTTAGCTCTCCATGAATTCGCAGAGCAAAACAGACATCGCCATTGGATTTGGAGCCCATCAGTATGGTTAGGAGGGAGCACGACTTTTTAACCAGAGTTATGTTTATTTCCTAGTAAAATACACGGGGAAAAATGCCTTTGGGGAAAATTCCACTTAGGGTTAGGGTTAGCTCTCTATGAATTCGCAGAGAAAAACAGACATCACCATTGGATTTGCAGCCCATCAGTATGGTTAGGAGGGAGCACGACTTTTTAACCAGACTTATGTATATTTCCTCGTAAAATACATGGGAATGCCAATGGGAAAATTCCACTTAGGGTTAGGGTTAGCTCTCCATGAATTCGCAGAGCAAAATGGACATCGCCATTGGATTTGGAGCCCATCAGTATGGTTAGGAGGGAGCACGACTTTTTAACCAGACTTATGTTTATTTCCTAGCAAAATACATGGGAAATGCCTTTGGGGAAAATTCCACTTAGGGTTAGGGTTAGCTCTCCATGAATTCGCAGAGCAAAACAGACATCACCATTGGATTTGGAGCCCATCAGTATGGTTAGGAGGGAGCACGACATTTTAACCAGACTTATGTATATTTCCTAGTAAAATACATGGGGAATGCCAATGGGGAAAATTCCACTTAGGGTTAGGGTTAGCTCTCCATGAATTCGCAGAGCAAAATGGACATCGCCATTGGATTTGGAGCCCATCAGTATGGTTAGGAGGGAGTACGACTTTTTAGCCGTCCTTACATACATTTCCTGGCAAAATACAGGGGGAAATGCCTTTGGGGGAAATTCCACTTAGGGTTAGGGTTAGCTCTCTATGAATTCGCAGAGCAAAACAGACATCACCATTGAATTTGCAGCCCATCAGTATGGTTAGGAGGGAGCACGACTTTTTAACCAGACTTATGTATATTTCCTCGTAAAATACATGGCGAATGCCAATGGGGAAAATTCCACTTAGGGTTAGGGTTAGCTCTCCATGAATTCGCAGAGCAAAATGGACATCGCCATTGGATTTGGAGCCCATCAGTATGGTTAGGAGGGAGCACGACTTTTTAACCAGACTTACGTTTATTTCCTAGTAAAATACATGGGGAATGCCAATGGGGAAAATTCCACTTAGGGTTAGGGTTAGCTCTCCATGAATTCGCAGAGCAAAATGGACATCGCCATTGGATTTGGAGCCCATCAGTATGGTTAGGAGGGAGCACGACTTTTAACCAGACTTATATATATTTCCTAGTAAAATACATGGGGAATGCCAATGGGGAAAATTCCACTTAGGGTTAGGGTTAGCTCTCCATGAATTCGCAGAGCAAAATGGACATCGCCATTGGATTTGGAGCCCATCAGTATGGTTAGGAGGGAGCACGACTTTTTAAGCAGACTTATGTTTATTTCCTAGTAAAATACATGGGAAATGCCTTTGGGGAAAATTCCACTTAGGGTTAGGGTTAGCTCTCCATTAATTCGCCGAGCAAAATGGACATCGCCATTGGATTTGGAGCCCATCAGTATGGTTAGGAGGGAGCACGACTTTTTAACCAGACGTATGTATATTTCCTAGTAAAATATATGGGGAATGCCATTGGGGAAAATTCCACTTAGGGTTAGGGTTAGCTCTCCATGAATTCGCAGAGCAAAATGGACATCGCCATTGGATTTGGAGCCCATCAGTATGGTTAGGAGGGAGCATGACTTTTTAACCAGACTTATGTTTATTTCCTAGTAAAATACATGGGAAATGCCTTTGGGGAAAATTCCACTTAGGGTTAGGGTTAGCTCTCCATGAATTCGCAGAGCAAAATGGACATCGCCATTGGATTTGGAGCCCATCAGTATGGTTAGGAGGGAGCACGACTTTTTAACCAGACGTATGTATATTTCCTAGTAAAATACATGGGGAATGCCATTGGGGAAAATTCCACTTAGGGTTAGGGTTAGCTCTCCATGAATTCGCAGAGCAAAACAGACATCGCCATTGGATTTGGAGCCCATCAGTATGGTTAGGAGGGAGCACGACTTTTTAACCAGAGTTATGTTTATTTCCTAGTAAAATACACGGGGAAAAATGCCTTTGGGGAAAATTCCACTTAGGGTTAGGGTTAGCTCTCTATGAATTCGCAGAGAAAAACAGACATCACCATTGGATTTGCAGCCCATCAGTATGGTTAGGAGGGAGCACGACTTTTTAACCAGACTTATGTATATTTCCTCGTAAAATACATGGGGAATGCCAATGGGAAAATTCCACTTAGGGTTAGGGTTAGCTCTCCATGAATTCGCAGAGCAAAATGGACATCGCCATTGGATTTGGAGCCCATCAGTATGGTTAGGAGGGAGCACGACTTTTTAACCAGACTTATGTTTATTTCCTAGCAAAATACATGGGAAATGCCTTTGGGGAAAATTCCACTTAGGGTTAGGGTTAGCTCTCCATGAATTCGCAGAGCAAAACAGACATCACCATTGGATTTGGAGCCCATCAGTATGGTTAGGAGGGAGCACGACATTTTAACCAGACTTATGTATATTTCCTAGTAAAATACATGGGGAATGCCAATGGGGAAAATTCCACTTAGGGTTAGGGTTAGCTCTCCATGAATTCGCAGAGCAAAATGGACATCGCCATTGGATTTGGAGCCCATCAGTATGGTTAGGAGGGAGTACGACTTTTTAGCCGTCCTTACATACATTTCCTGGCAAAATACAGGGGGAAATGCCTTTGGGGGAAATTCCACTTAGGGTTAGGGTTAGCTCTCTATGAATTCGCAGAGCAAAACAGACATCACCATTGAATTTGCAGCCCATCAGTATGGTTAGGAGGGAGCACGACTTTTTAACCAGACTTATGTATATTTCCTCGTAAAATACATGGCGAATGCCAATGGGGGAAAATTCCACTTAGGGTTAGGGTTAGCTCTCCATGAATTCGCAGAGGAAAATGGACATCGCCATTGGATTTGGAGCCCATCAGTATGGTTAGGAGGGAGCACGACTTTTTAACCAGACTTACGTTTATTTCCTAGTAAAATACATGGGGAATGCCAATGGGGAAAATTCCACTTAGGGTTAGGTTAGCTCTCCATGAATTCGCAGAGCAAAATGGACATCGCCATTGGATTTGGAGGCCCATCAGTATGGTTAGGAGGGAGCACGACTTTTTAACCAGACTTATATATATTTCCTAGTAAAATACATGGGGAATGCCAATGGGGAAAATTCCACTTAGGGTTAGGGTTAGCTCTCCATGAATTCGCAGAGCAAAATGGACATCGCCATTGGATTTGGAGCCCATCAGTATGGTTAGGAGGGAGCACGACTTTTTAACCAGACTTATGTTTATTTCCTAGTAAAATACATGGGGAATGCCATTGGGGAAAATTCCACTTAGGTTTAGGGTTAGCTCTCCATGAATTTGCAGAGCAAAATGGACATCGCCATTGGATTTGGAGCCCATCAGTATGGTTAGGAGGGAACACGACTTTTTAACCAGACTTATGTTTATTTCCTAGTAAAATACATGGGAAATGCCTTTGGTGAAAATTCCACTTAGGGTTAGGGTTAGCTCTCCATGAATTCGCAGAGCAAAATGGACATCGCCATTGGATTTGGAGCCGATCAGTATGGTTAGGAGGGAGCACGACTTTTTAACCAGACTTATGTTTATTTCCTAGTAAAATACACGGGGAAATGCCTTTGGGGAAAATTCCACTTAGGGTTAGGGTTAGCTCTCTATGAATTCGCAGAGCAAAACAGACATCACCATTGGATTTGCAGCCCATCAGTATGGTTAGGAGGGAGCACGACTTTTTAACCAGACTTATGTTTATTTCCTAGTAAAATACATGGGAAATGCCTTTGGGCAAAATTCCACTTAGGGTTAGGGTTAGCTCTCCATGAATTCGCAGAGCAAAATGGACATCGCCATTGGATTTGGACCCCATCAGTATGGTTAGGAGGGAGCACGACTTTTTAACCAGACTTATATATATTTCCTAGTAAAATACATGGGGAATGCCAATGGGGAAAATTCCACTTAGGGTTAGGGTTAGCTCTCCATGAATTCGCAGAGCAAAAAGGACATCACCATTGGATTTGGAGCCCATCAGTATGGTTAGGAGGGAGCACGACTTTTTAAGCAGACTTATGTTTATTTCCTAGTAAAATACATGGGAAATGCCTTTGGGGAAAATTCCACTTAGGGTTCGGGTTAGCTCTCCATGAATTCGCAGAGCAAAACAGACATCACCATTGGATTTGGAGCCCATCAGTATGGTTAGGAGGGAGCATGACTTTTTAACCAGACTTATGTATATATAAGAAGAGCCAAGGTGGCGCAGTGGTCAAATGCAGCACTGCAGGCTACTGCTAGATCAGCAGTTCAGCGGTTCAAATCTCACCGGCTCAGGGTTGACTCAGCCTTCCATCCTTCCGAGGTGGGTAAAATGAGGACCCAGATTGTTGGGGGCAATATGCTGACTCTCTGTAAACCGCTTAGAGAGGCCTGAAAGGCCTATGAAGCAGTATATAAATCTACTGCTATTTCCTAGTAAAATACATGGGGAATGCCAATGGGGAAAATTCCACTTAGGGTTAGGGTTAGCTCTCCATGAATTCGCAGAGCAAAATGGACATCGGCATTGGATTTGGAGCCCATCAGTATGGTTAGGAGGGAGCACGACTTTTTAACCAGACTTATGTTTATTTCCTAGTAAAATACCTGGGAAATGCCTTTGGGGAAAATTCCACTTAGGGTTAGGGTTAGCTCTCCATGAATTCGCAGAGCAAAATGGACATCGCCATTGGATTTGGAGCCCATCAGTATGGTTAGGAGGGAGCACGACTTTTTAACCAGACGTATGTATATTTCCTAGTAAAATATATGGGGAATGCCATTGGGGAAAATTCCACTTAGGGTTAGGGTTAGCTCTCCATGAATTCGCAGAGCAAAATGGACATCGCCATTGGATTTGGAGCCCATCAGTATGGTTAGGAGGGAGCACGACTTTTTAACCAGACTTATGTTTATTTCCTAGTAAAATACATGGGAAATGCCTTTGGGGAAAATTCCACTTAGGGTTAGGGTTAGCTCTCCATGAATTCGCAGAGCAAAATGGACATCGCCATTGGATTTGGAGCCCATCAGTATGGTTAGGAGGGAGCACGACTTTTTAACCAGACGTATGTATATTTCCTAGTAAAATACATGGGGAATGCCATTGGGGAAAATTCCACTTAGGGTTAGGGTTAGCTCTCCATGAATTCGCAGAGCAAAACAGACATCGCCATTGGATTTGGAGCCCATCAGTATGGTTAGGAGGGAGCACGACTTTTTAACCAGAGTTATGTTTATTTCCTAGTAAAATACACGGGGAAATGCCTTTGGGGAAAATTCCACTTAGGGTTAGGGTTAGCTCTCTATGAATTCGCAGAGCAAAACAGACATCACCATTGGATTTGCAGCCCATCAGTATGGTTAGGAGGGAGCACGACTTTTTAACCAGACTTATGTATATTTCCTCGTAAAATACATGGGGAATGCCAATGGGGAAAATTCCACTTAGGGTTAGGGTTAGCTCTCCATGAATTCGCAGAGCAAAATGGACATCGCCATTGGATTTGGAGCCCATCAGTATGGTTAGGAGGGAGCACGACTTTTTAACCAGACTTATGTTTATTTCCTAGCAAAATACATGGGAAATGCCTTTGGGGAAAATTCCACTTAGGGTTAGGGTTAGCTCTCCATGAATTCGCAGAGCAAAACAGACATCACCATTGGATTTGGAGCCCATCAGTATGGTTAGGAGGGAGCACGACATTTTAACCAGACTTATGTATATTTCCTAGTAAAATACATGGGGAATGCCAATGGGGAAAATTCCACTTAGGGTTAGGGTTAGCTCTCCATGAATTCGCAGAGCAAAATGGACATCACCATTGGATTTGGAGCCCATCAGTATGGTTAGGAGGGAGTACGACTTTTTAGCCGTCCTTACATACATTTCCTGGCAAAATACAGGGGGAAATGCCTTTGGGGGAAATTCCACTTAGGGTTAGGGTTAGCTCTCTATGAATTCGCAGAGCAAAACAGACATCACCATTGAATTTGCAGCCCATCAGTATGGTTAGGAGGGAGCACGACTTTTTAACCAGACTTATGTATATTTCCTCGTAAAATACATGGCGAATGCCAATGGGGAAAATTCCACTTAGGGTTAGGGTTAGCTCTCCATGAATTCGCAGAGCAAAATGGACATCGCCATTGGATTTGGAGCCCATCAGTATGGTTAGGAGGGAGCACGACTTTTTAACCAGACTTACGTTTATTTCCTAGTAAAATACATGGGGAATGCCAATGGGGAAAATTCCACTTAGGGTTAGGGTTAGCTCTCCATGAATTCGCAGAGCAAAATGGACATCGCGATTGGATTTGGAGCCCATCAGTATGGTTAGGAGGGAGCACGACTTTTTAACCAGACTTATATATATTTCCTAGTAAAATACATGGGGAATGCCAATGGGGAAAATTCCACTTAGGGTTAGGGTTAGCTCTCCATGAATTCGCAGAGCAAAATGGACATCGCCATTGGATTTGGAGCCCATCAGTATGGTTAGGAGGGAGCACGACTTTTTAACCAGACTTATGTTTATTTCCTAGTAAAATACATGGGGAATGCCATTGGGGAAAATTCCACTTAGGTTTAGGGTTAGCTCTCCATGAATTTGCAGAGCAAAATGGACATCGCCATTGGATTTGGAGCCCATCAGTATGGTTAGGAGGGAACACGACTTTTTAACCAGACTTATGTTTATTTCCTAGTAAAATACATGGGAAATGCCTTTGGTGAAAATTCCACTTAGGGTTAGGGTTAGCTCTCCATGAATTCGCAGAGCAAAATGGACATCGCCATTGGATTTGGAGCCGATCAGTATGGTTAGGAGGGAGCACGACTTTTTAACCAGACTTATGTTTATTTCCTAGTAAAATACACGGGGAAATGCCTTTGGGGAAAATTCCACTTAGGGTTAGGGTTAGCTCTCTATGAATTCGCAGAGCAAAACAGACATCACCATTGGATTTGCAGCCCATCAGTATGGTTAGGAGGGAGCACGACTTTTTAACCAGACTTATGTTTATTTCCTAGTAAAATACATGGGAAATGCCTTTGGGCAAAATTCCACTTAGGGTTAGGGTTAGCTCTCCATGAATTCGCAGAGCAAAATGGACATCGCCATTGGATTTGGAGCCCATCAGTATGGTTAGGAGGGAGCACGACTTTTTAACCAGACTTATATATATTTCCTAGTAAAATACATGGGGAATGCCAATGGGGAAAATGCCACTTAGGGTTAGGGTTAGCTCTCCATGAATTCGCAGAGCAAAAAGGACATCGCCATTGGATTTGGAGCCCATCAGTATGGTTAGGAGGGAGCACGACGTTTTAACCAGACTATGTTTATTTCCTAGTAAAATACATGGGAAATGCCTTTGGGGAAAATTCCACTTAGGGTTAGGGTTAGCTCTCCATGAATTCGCAGAGCAAAACAGACATCACCATTGGATTTGGAGCCCATCAGTATGGTTAGGAGGGAGCATGACTTTTTAACCAGACTTATGTATATATAAGAAGAGCCAAGGTGGCGCAGTGGTCAAATGCAGCACTGCAGGCTACTGCTAGATCAGCAGTTCAGCGGTTCAAATCTCACCGGCTCAGGGTTGACTCAGCCTTCCATCCTTCCGAGGTGGGTAAAATGAGGACCCAGATTGTTGGGGGCAATATGCTGACTCTCTGTAAACCGCTTAGAGAGGCCTGAAAGGCCTATGAAGCAGTATATAAATCTACTGCTATTTCCTAGTAAAATACATGGGGAATGCCAATGGGGAAAATTCCACTTAGGGTTAGGGTTAGCTCTCCATGAATTCGCAGAGCAAAATGGACATCGCCATTGGATTTGGAGCCCATCAGTATGGTTAGGAGGGAGCACGACTTTTTAACCAGACGTATGTATATTTCCTAGTAAAATACATGGGGAATGCCATTGGGGAAAAATTCCACTTAGGGTTAGGGTTAGCTCTCCATGAATTCGCAGAGCAAAACAGACATCGCCATTGGATTTGGAGCCCATCAGTATGGTTAGGAGGGAGCACGACTTTTTAACCAGAGTTATGTTTATTTCCTAGTAAAATACACGGGGAAAAATGCCTTTGGGGAAAATTCCACTTAGGGTTAGGGTTAGCTCTCTATGAATTCGCAGAGCAAAACAGACATCACCATTGGATTTGCAACCCATCAGTATGGTTAGGAGGGAGCACGACTTTTTAACCAGACTTATGTATATTTCCTCGTAAAATACATGGGGAATGCCAATGGGGAAAATTCCACTTAGGGTTAGGGTTAGCTCTCCATGAATTCGCAGAGCAAAATGGACATCGCCATTGGATTTGGAGCCCATCAGTATGGTTAGGAGGGAGCACGACTTTTTAACCAGACGTATGTATATTTCCTAGTAAAATACATGGGGAATGCCATTGGGGAAAATTCCACTTAGGGTTAGGGTTAGCTCTCCATGAATTCGCAGAGCAAAACAGACATCGCCATTGGATTTGGAGCCCATCAGTATGGTTAGGAGGGAGCACGACTTTTTAACCAGAGTTATGTTTATTTCCTAGTAAAATACACGGGGAAAAATGCCTTTGGGGAAAATTCCACTTAGGGTTAGGGTTAGCTCTCTATGAATTCGCAGAGCAAAACAGACATCACCATTGGATTTGCAGCCCATCAGTATGGTTAGGAGGGAGCACGACTTTTTAACCAGACTTATGTATATTTCCTCGTAAAATACATGGGGAATGCCAATGGGGAAAATTCCACTTAGGGTTAGGGTTAGCTCTCCATGAATTCGCAGAGCAAAATGGACATCGCCATTGGATTTGGAGCCCATCAGTATGGTTAGGAGGGAGCACGACTTTTTAACCAGACTTATGTTTATTTCCTAGCAAAATACATGGGAAATGCCTTTGGGGAAAATTCCACTTAGGGTTAGGGTTAGCTCTCCATGAATTCGCAGAGCAAAACAGACATCACCATTGGATTTGGAGCCCATCAGTATGGTTAGGAGGGAGCACGACATTTTAACCAGACTTATGTATATTTCCTAGTAAAATACATGGGGAATGCCAATGGGGAAAATTCCACTTAGGGTTAGGGTTAGCTCTCCATGAATTCGCAGAGCAAAATGGACATCGCCATTGGATTGGAGCCCATCAGTATGGTTAGGAGGGAGTACGACTTTTTAGCCGTCCTTACATACATTTCCTGGCAAAATACAGGGGGAAATGCCTTTGGGGAAATTCCACTTAGGGTTAGGGTTAGCTCTCTATGAATTCGCAGAGCAAAACAGACATCACCATTGAATTTGCAGCCCATCAGTATGGTTAGGAGGGAGCACGACTTTTTAACCAGACTTATGTATATTTCCTCGTAAAATACATGGCGAATGCCAATGGGGAAAATTCCACTTAGGGTTAGGGTTAGCTCTCCATGAATTCGCAGAGCAAAATGGACATCGCCATTGGATTTGGAGCCATCAGTATGGTTAGGAGGGAGCACGACTTTTTAACCAGACTTACGTTTATTTCCTAGTAAAATACATGGGGAATGCCAATGGGGAAAATTCCACTTAGGGTTAGGGTTAGCTCTCCATGAATTCGCAGAGCAAAATGGACATCGCCATTGGATTTGGAGCCCATCAGTATGGTTAGGAGGGAGCACGACTTTTTAACCAGACTTATATATATTTCCTAGTAAAATACATGGGGAATGCCAATGGGGAAAATTCCACTTAGGGTTAGGGTTAGCTCTCCATGAATTCGCAGAGCAAAATGGACATCGCCATTGGATTTGGAGCCCATCAGTATGGTTAGGAGGGAGCACGACTTTTTAACCAGACTTATGTTTATTTCCTAGTAAAATACATGGGGAATGCCATTGGGGAAAATTCCACTTAGGTTAGGGTTAGCTCTCCATGAATTCGCAGAGCAAAATGGACATCGCCATTGGATTTGGAGCCCATCAGTATGGTTAGGAGGGAACACGACTTTTTAACCAGACTTATGTTTATTTCCTAGTAAAATACATGGGAAATGCCTTTGGTGAAAATTCCACTTAGGGTTAGGTTAGCTCTCCATGAATTCGCAGAGCAAAATGGACATCGCCATTGGATTTGGAGCCGATCAGTATGGTTAGGAGGGAGCACGACTTTTTAACCAGACTTATGTTTATTTCCTAGTAAAATACACGGGGAAATGCCTTTGGGGAAAATTCCACTTAGGGTTAGGGTTAGCTCTCTATGAATTCGCAGAGCAAAACAGACATCACCATTGGATTTGCAGCCCATCAGTATGGTTAGGAGGGAGCACGACTTTTTAACCAGACTTATGTTTATTTCCTAGTAAAATACATGGGAAATGCCTTTGGGCAAAATTCCACTTAGGGTTAGGGTTAGCTCTCCATGAATTCGCAGAGCAAAACAGACATCACCATTGGATTTGGAGCCATCAGTATGGTTAGGAGGGAGCATGACTTTTTAACCAGACTTATGTATATATAAGAAGAGCCAAGGTGGCGCAGTGGTCAAATGCAGCACTGCAGGCTACTGCTAGATCAGCAGTTCAGCGGTTCAAATCTCACCGGCTCAGGGTTGACTCAGCCTTCCATCCTTCCGAGGTGGGTAAAATGAGGACCCAGATTGTTGGGGGCAATATGCTGACTCTCTGTAAACCGCTTAGAGAGGCCTGAAAGGCCTATGAAGCAGTATATAAATCTACTGCTATTTCCTAGTAAAATACATGGGGAATGCCAATGGGGAAAATTCCACTTAGGGTTAGGGTTAGCTCTCCATGAATTCGCAGAGCAAAATGGACATCGCCATTGGATTTGGAGCCCATCAGTATGGTTAGGAGGGAACACGACTTTTTAACCAGACTTATGTTTATTTCCTAGTAAAATACATGGGAAATGCCTTTGGTGAAAATTCCACTTAGGGTTAGGGTTAGCTCTCCATGAATTCGCAGAGCAAAATGGACATCGCCATTGGATTTGGAGCCGATCAGTATGGTTAGGAGGGAGCACGACTTTTTAACCAGACTTATGTTTATTTCCTAGTAAAATACACGGGGAAATGCCTTTGGGGAAAATTCCACTTAGGGTTAGGGTTAGCTCTCTATGAATTCGCAGAGCAAAACAGACATCACCATTGGATTTGCAGCCCATCAGTATGGTTAGGAGGGAGCACGACTTTTTAACCAGACTTATGTTTATTTCCTAGTAAAATACATGGGAAATGCCTTTGGGCAAAATTCCACTTAGGGTTAGGGTTAGCTCTCCATGAATTCGCAGAGCAAAATGGACATCGCCATTGGATTTGGAGCCCATCAGTATGGTTAGGAGGGAGCACGACTTTTTAACCAGACTTATATATATTTCCTAGTAAAATACATGGGGAATGCCAATGGGGAAAATGCCACTTAGGGTTAGGGTTAGCTCTCCATGAATTCGCAGAGCAAAAAGGACATCGCCATTGGATTTGGAGCCCATCAGTATGGTTAGGAGGGAGCACGACGTTTTAACCAGACTTATGTTTATTTCCTAGTAAAATACATGGGAAATGCCTTTGGGGAAAATTCCACTTAGGGTTAGGGTTAGCTCTCCATGAATTCGCAGAGCAAAACAGACATCACCATTGGATTTGGAGCCCATCAGTATGGTTAGGAGGGAGCATGACTTTTTAACCAGACTTATGTATATATAAGAAGAGCCAAGGTGGCGCAGTGGTCAAATGCAGCACTGCAGGCTACTGCTAGATCAGCAGTTCAGCGGTTCAAATCTCACCGGCTCAGGGTTGACTCAGCCTTCCATCCTTCCGAGGTGGGTAAAATGAGGACCCAGATTGTTGGGGGCAATATGCTGACTCTCTGTAAACCGCTTAGAGAGGCCTGAAAGGCCTATGAAGCAGTATATAAATCTACTGCTATTTCCTAGTAAAATACATGGGGAATGCCAATGGGGAAAATTCCACTTAGGGTTAGGGTTAGCTCTCCAT
This sequence comes from Thamnophis sirtalis, assembly GCF_051295495.1. Classification (NCBI taxonomy): domain Eukaryota; kingdom Metazoa; phylum Chordata; class Lepidosauria; order Squamata; family Natricidae; genus Thamnophis; species Thamnophis sirtalis. The sequence continues at coordinate 35,719,144 of NW_028261383.1, forward strand.
GAATTCGCAGAGCAAAATGGACATCGCCATTGGATTTGGAGCCCATCAGTATGGTTAGGAGGGAGCACGACTTTTTAACCAGACGTATGTATATTTCCTAGTAAAATACATGGGGAATGCCATTGGGGAAAATTCCACTTAGGGTTAGGGTTAGCTCTCCATGAATTCGCAGAGCAAAACAGACATCGCCATTGGATTTGGAGCCCATCAGTATGGTTAGGAGGGAGCACGACTTTTTAACCAGAGTTATGTTTATTTCCTAGTAAAATACACGGGGAAAAATGCCTTTGGGGAAAATTCCACTTAGGGTTAGGGTTAGCTCTCTATGAATTCGCAGAGCAAAACAGACATCACCATTGGATTTGCAACCCATCAGTATGGTTAGGAGGGAGCACGACTTTTTAACCAGACTTATGTATATTTCCTCGTAAAATACATGGGGAATGCCAATGGGGAAAATTCCACTTAGGGTTAGGGTTAGCTCTCCATGAATTCGCAGAGCAAATGGACATCGCCATTGGATTTGGAGCCCATCAGTATGGTTAGGAGGGAGCACGACTTTTTAACCAGACGTATGTATATTTCCTAGTAAAATACATGGGGAATGCCATTGGGGAAAATTCCACTTAGGGTTAGGGTTAGCTCTCCATGAATTCGCAGAGCAAAACAGACATCGCCATTGGATTTGGAGCCCATCAGTATGGTTAGGAGGGAGCACGACTTTTTAACCAGAGTTATGTTTATTTCCTAGTAAAATACACGGGGAAAAATGCCTTTGGGGAAAATTCCACTTAGGGTTAGGGTTAGCTCTCTATGAATTCGCAGAGCAAAACAGACATCACCATTGGATTTGCAGCCCATCAGTATGGTTAGGAGGGAGCACGACTTTTTAACCAGACTTATGTATATTTCCTCGTAAAATACATGGGGAATGCCAATGGGGAAAATTCCACTTAGGGTTAGGGTTAGCTCTCCATGAATTCGCAGAGCAAAATGGACATCGCCATTGGATTTGGAGCCCATCAGTATGGTTAGGAGGGAGCACGACTTTTTAACCAGACTTATGTTTATTTCCTAGCAAAATACATGGGAAATGCCTTTGGGGAAAATTCCACTTAGGGTTAGGGTTAGCTCTCCATGAATTCGCAGAGCAAAACAGACATCACCATTGGATTTGGAGCCCATCAGTATGGTTAGGAGGGAGCACGACATTTTAACCAGACTTATGTATATTTCCTAGTAAAATACATGGGGAATGCCAATGGGGAAAATTCCACTTAGGGTTAGGGTTAGCTCTCCATGAATTCGCAGAGCAAAATGGACATCGCCATTGGATTTGGAGCCCATCAGTATGGTTAGGAGGGAGTACGACTTTTTAGCCGTCCTTACATACATTTCCTGGCAAAATACAGGGGGAAATGCCTTTGGGGGAAATTCCACTTAGGGTTAGGGTTAGCTCTCTATGAATTCGCAGAGCAAAACAGACATCACCATTGAATTTGCAGCCCATCAGTATGGTTAGGAGGGAGCACGACTTTTTAACCAGACTTATGTATATTTCCTCGTAAAATACATGGCGAATGCCAATGGGGAAAATTCCACTTAGGGTTAGGGTTAGCTCTCCATGAATTCGCAGAGCAAAATGGACATCGCCATTGGATTTGGAGCCCATCAGTATGGTTAGGAGGGAGCACGACTTTTTAACCAGACTTACGTTTATTTCCTAGTAAAATACATGGGGAATGCCAATGGGGAAAATTCCACTTAGGGTTAGGGTTAGCTCTCCATGAATTCGCAGAGCAAAATGGACATCGCCATTGGATTTGGAGCCCATCAGTATGGTTAGGAGGGAGCACGACTTTTTAACCAGACTTATATATATTTCCTAGTAAAATACATGGGGAATGCCAATGGGGAAAATTCCACTTAGGGTTAGGGTTAGCTCTCCATGAATTCGCAGAGCAAAATGGACATCGCCATTGGATTTGGAGCCCATCAGTATGGTTAGGAGGGAGCACGACTTTTTAACCAGACTTATGTTTATTTCCTAGTAAAATACATGGGGAATGCCATTGGGGAAAATTCCACTTAGGTTTAGGGTTAGCTCTCCATGAATTCGCAGAGCAAAATGGACATCGCCATTGGATTTGGAGCCCATCAGTATGGTTAGGAGGGAACACGACTTTTTAACCAGACTTATGTTTATTTCCTAGTAAAATACATGGGAAATGCCTTTGGTGAAAATTCCACTTAGGGTTAGGGTTAGCTCTCCATGAATTCGCAGAGCAAAATGGACATCGCCATTGGATTTGGAGCCGATCAGTATGGTTAGGAGGGAGCACGACTTTTTAACCAGACTTATGTTTATTTCCTAGTAAAATACACGGGGAAATGCCTTTGGGGAAAATTCCACTTAGGGTTAGGGTTAGCTCTCTATGAATTCGCAGAGCAAAACAGACATCACCATTGGATTTGCAGCCCATCAGTATGGTTAGGAGGGAGCACGACTTTTTAACCAGACTTATGTTTATTTCCTAGTAAAATACATGGGAAATGCCTTTGGGCAAAATTCCACTTAGGGTTAGGGTTAGCTCTCCATGAATTCGCAGAGCAAAACAGACATCACCATTGGATTTGGAGCCCATCAGTATGGTTAGGAGGGAGCATGACTTTTTAACCAGACTTATGTATATATAAGAAGAGCCAAGGTGGCGCAGTGGTCAAATGCAGCACTGCAGGCTACTGCTAGATCAGCAGTTCAGCGGTTCAAATCTCACCGGCTCAGGGTTGACTCAGCCTTCCATCCTTCCGAGGTGGGTAAAATGAGGACCCAGATTGTTGGGGGCAATATGCTGACTCTCTGTAAACCGCTTAGAGAGGCCTGAAAGGCCTATGAAGCAGTATATAAATCTACTGCTATTTCCTAGTAAAATACATGGGGAATGCCAATGGGGAAAATTCCACTTAGGGTTAGGGTTAGCTCTCCATGAATTCGCAGAGCAAAATGGACATCGCCATTGGATTTGGAGCCCATCAGTATGGTTAGGAGGGAACACGACTTTTTAACCAGACTTATGTTTATTTCCTAGTAAAATACATGGGAAATGCCTTTGGTGAAAATTCCACTTAGGGTTAGGGTTAGCTCTCCATGAATTCGCAGAGCAAAATGGACATCGCCATTGGATTTGGAGCCGATCAGTATGGTTAGGAGGGAGCACGACTTTTTAACCAGACTTATGTTTATTTCCTAGTAAAATACACGGGGAAATGCCTTTGGGGAAAATTCCACTTAGGGTTAGGGTTAGCTCTCTATGAATTCGCAGAGCAAAACAGACATCACCATTGGATTTGCAGCCCATCAGTATGGTTAGGAGGGAGCACGACTTTTTAACCAGACTTATGTTTATTTCCTAGTAAAATACATGGGAAATGCCTTTGGGCAAAATTCCACTTAGGGTTAGGGTTAGCTCTCCATGAATTCGCAGAGCAAAATGGACATCGCCATTGGATTTGGAGCCCATCAGTATGGTTAGGAGGGAGCACGACTTTTTAACCAGACTTATATATATTTCCTAGTAAAATACATGGGGAATGCCAATGGGGAAAATGCCACTTAGGGTTAGGGTTAGCTCTCCATGAATTCGCAGAGCAAAAAGGACATCGCCATTGGATTTGGAGCCCATCAGTATGGTTAGGAGGGAGCACGACGTTTTAACCAGACTTATGTTTATTTCCTAGTAAAATACATGGGAAATGCCTTTGGGGAAAATTCCACTTAGGGTTAGGGTTAGCTCTCCATGAATTCGCAGAGCAAAACAGACATCACCATTGGATTTGGAGCCCATCAGTATGGTTAGGAGGGAGCATGACTTTTTAACCAGACTTATGTATATATAAGAAGAGCCAAGGTGGCGCAGTGGTCAAATGCAGCACTGCAGGCTACTGCTAGATCAGCAGTTCAGCGGTTCAAATCTCACCGGCTCAGGGTTGACTCAGCCTTCCATCCTTCCGAGGTGGGTAAAATGAGGACCCAGATTGTTGGGGGCAATATGCTGACTCTCTGTTAACCGCTTAGAGAGGCCTGAAAGGCCTATGAAGCAGTATATAAATCTACTGCTATTTCCTAGTAAAATACATGGGGAATGCCAATGGGGAAAATTCCACTTAGGGTTAGGGTTAGCTCTCCATGAATTCGCAGAGCAAAATGGACATCGGCATTGGATTTGGAGCCCATCAGTATGGTTAGGAGGGAGCACGACTTTTTAACCAGACTTATGTTTATTTCCTAGTAAAATACATGGGAAATGCCTTTGGGGAAAATTCCACTTAGGGTTAGGGTTAGCTCTCCATGAATTCGCAGAGCAAAATGGACATCGCCATTGGATTTGGAGCCCATCAGTATGGTTAGGAGGGAGCACGACTTTTTAACCAGACGTATGTATATTTCCTAGTAAAATATATGGGGAATGCCATTGGGGAAAATTCCACTTAGGGTTAGGGTTAGCTCTCCATGAATTCGCAGAGCAAAATGGATATCGCCATTGGATTTGGAGCCCATCAGTATGGTTAGGAGGGAGCACGACTTTTTAACCAGACTTATGTTTATTTCCTAGTAAAATACATGGGAAATGCCTTTGGGGAAAATTCCACTTAGGGTTAGGGTTAGCTCTCCATGAATTCGCAGAGCAAAATGGACATCGCCATTGGATTTGGAGCCCATCAGTATGGTTAGGAGGGAGCACGACTTTTTAACCAGACGTATGTATATTTCCTAGTAAAATACATGGGGAATGCCATTGGGGAAAATTCCACTTAGGGTTAGGGTTAGCTCTCCATGAATTCGCACAGCAAAATGGACATCGCCATTGGATTTGGAGCCCATCAGTATGGTTAGGAGGGAGCACGACTTTTTAACCAGAGTTATGTTTATTTCCTAGTAAAATACACGGGGAAAAATGCCTTTGGGGAAAATTCCACTTAGGGTTAGGGTTAGCTCTCTATGAATTCGCAGAGCAAAACAGACATCACCATTGGATTTGCAGCCCATCAGTATGGTTAGGAGGGAGCACGACTTTTTAACCAGACTTATGTATATTTCCTAGTAAAATACATGGGGAATGCCAATGGGCAAAATTCCACTTAGGGTTAGAGTTAGCTCTCCATGAATTCGCAGAGCAAAATGGACATCGTCATTGGATTTGGAGCCCATCAGTATGGTTAGGAGGGAGCACGACTTTTTAACCAGACTTATATATATTTCCTAGTAAAATACATGGGGATTGCCAATGGGGAAAATTCCACTTAGGGTTAGGGTTAGCTCTCCATGAATTCGCAGAGCAAAATGGACATCGGCATTGGATTTTGGAGCCCATCAGTATGGTTAGGAGGGAGCACGACTTTTTAACCAGACTTATGTTTATTTCCTAGTAAAATACATGGGAAATGCCTTTGGGGAAAATTCCACTTAGGGTTAGGGTTAGCTCTCCATGAATTCGCAGAGCAAAATGGACAACGCCATTGGATTTGGAGCCCATCAGTATGGTTAGGAGGGAGCACGACTTTTTAACCAGACTTATGTATATTTCCTAGTAAAATACATGGGAAATGCCTTTGGGGAAAATTCCACTTAGGGTTAGGGTTAGCTCTCCATGAATTCGCAGAGCAAAATGGACATCGCCATTGGATTTGGAGCCCATCAGTATGGTTAGGAGGGAGCACGACTTTTTAACCAGACTTATGTTTATTTCCTAGTAAAATACATGGGAAATGCCTTTGGGGAAAATTCCACTTAGGGTTAGGGTTAGCTCTCCATGAATTCGCAGAGCAAAACAGACATCACCATTGGATTTGGAGCCCATCAGTATGGTTAGGAGGGAGCACGACTTTTTAACCAGACTTATGTATATTTCCTCGTAAAATACATGGGGAATGCCAATGGGGAAAATTCCACTTAGGGTTAGGGTTAGCTCTCCATGAATTCGCAGAGCAAAATGGACATCGGCATTGGATTTGGAGCCCATCAGTATGGTTAGGAGGGAGCACGACTTTTTAACCAGACTTATGTTTATTTCCTAGTAAAATACATGGGAAATGCCTTTGGGGAAAATTCCACTTAGGGTTAGGGTTAGCTCTCCATGAATTCGCAGAGCAAAATGGACATCGCCATTGGATTTGGAGCCCATCAGTATGGTTAGGAGGGAGCACGACTTTTTAACCAGACGTATGTATATTTCCTAGTAAAATATATGGGGAATGCCATTGGGGAAAATTCCACTTAGGGTTAGGGTTAGCTCTCCATGAATTCGCAGAGCAAAATGGATATCGCCATAGGATTTGGAGCCCATCAGTATGGTTAGGAGGGAGCACGACTTTTTAACCAGACTTATGTTTATTTCCTAGTAAAATACATGGGAAATGCCTTTGGGGAAAATTCCACTTAGGGTTAGGGTTAGCTCTCCATGAATTCGCAGAGGAAAACAGACATCACCATTGGATTTGAGCCCATCAGTATGGTTAGGAGGGAGCACGACTTTTTAACCAGACTTATGTATATTTCCTAGTAAAATACATGGGGAATGCCAATGGGGAAAATTCCACTTAGGGTTAGGGTTAGCTCTCCATGAATTCGCAGAGCAAAATGGACATCGCCATTGGATTTGGAGCCCATCAGTATGGTTAGGAGGGAGCACGACTTTTTAACCAGACTTATGTTTATTTCCTTGTAAAATACATGGGAAATGCCTTTGGGGAAAATTCCACTTAGGGTTAGGGTTAGCTCTCCATGAATTCGCAGAGCAAAATGGACATCGCCATTGGATTTAGAGCCCATCAGTATGGTTAGGAGGGAGCACGACTTTTTAACCAGACGTATGTATATTTCCTAGTAAAATACATGGGGAATGCCATTGGGGAAAATTCCACTTAGGGTTAGGGTTAGCTCTCCATGAATTCGCACAGCAAAATGGACATCGCCATTGGATTTGGAGCCCATCAGTATGGTTAGGAGGGAGCACGACTTTTTAACCAGAGTTATGTTTATTTCCTAGTAAAATACACGGGGAAAAATGCCTTTGGGGGAAAATTCCACTTAGGGTTAGGGTTAGCTCTCTATGAATTCGCAGAGCAAAACAGACATCACCATTGGATTTGCAGCCCATCAGTATGGTTAGGAGGGAGCACGACTTTTTAACCAGACTTATGTATATTTCCTAGTAAAATACATGGGGAATGCCAATGGGCAAAATTCCACTTAGGGTTAGAGTTAGCTCTCCATGAATTCGCAGAGCAAAATGGACATCGTCATTGGATTTGGAGCCCATCAGTATGGTTAGGAGGGAGCACGACTTTTTAACCAGACTTATATATATTTCCTAGTAAAATACATGGGGAATGCCAATGGGGAAAATTCCACTTAGGGTTAGGGTTAGCTCTCCATGAATTCGCAGAGCAAAATGGACATCGGCATTGGATTTGGAGCCCATCAGTATGGTTAGGAGGGAGCACGACTTTTTAACCAGACTTATGTTTATTTCCTAGTAAAATACATGGGAAATGCCTTTGGGGAAAATTCCACTTAGGGTTAGGGTTAGCTCTCCATGAATTCGCAGAGCAAAATGGACATCGCCATTGGATTTGGAGCCCATCAGTATGGTTAGGAGGGAAGCACGACTTTTTAAGCAGACGTATGTATATTTCCTAGTAAAATATATGGGGAATTTCATTGGGGAAAATTCCACTTAGGGTTAGGGTTAGCTCTCCATGAATTCGCAGAGCAAAATGGACATCGCCATTGGATTGGAGCCCATCAGTATGGTTAGAGGGAGCACGACTTTTTAACCAGACTTATGTTTATTTCCTAGTAAAATACATGGGAAATGCCTTTGGGGAAAATTCCACTTAGGGTTAGGGTTAGCTCTCCATGAATTCGCAGAGCAAAACAGACATCACCATTGGATTTGGAGCCCATCAGTATGGTTAGGAGGGAGCACGACTTTTTAACCAGACTTATGTATATTTCCTCGTAAAATACATGGGGAATGCCAATGGGGAAAATTCCACTTAGGGTTAGGGTTAGCTCTCCATGAATTCGCAGAGCAAAATGGACATCGGCATTGGATTTGGAGCCCATCAGTATGGTTAGGAGGGAGCACGACTTTTTAACCAGACTTATGTTTATTTCCTTGTAAAATACATGGGAAATGCCTTTGGGGAAAATTCCACTTAGGGTTAGGGTTAGCTCTCCATGAATTCGCAGAGCAAAATGGATATCGCCATAGGATTTGGAGCCCATCAGTATGGTTAGGAGGGAGCACGACTTTTTAACCAGACTTATGTTTATTTCCTAGTAAAATACATGGGAAATGCCTTTGGGGAAAATTCCACTTAGGGTTAGGGTTAGCTCTCCATGAATTCGCAGAGCAAAACAGACATCACCATTGGATTTGGAGCCCATCAGTATGGTTAGGAGGGAGCACGACTTTTTAACCAGACTTATGTATATTTCCTCGTAAAATACATGGGGAATGCCAATGGGGAAAATTCCACTTAGGGTTAGGGTTAGCTCTCCATGAATTCGCAGAGCAAAATGGACATCGCCATTGGATTTGGAGCCCATCAGTATGGTTAGGAGGGAGCACGACTTTTTAACCAGACTTATGTTTATTTCCTTGTAAAATACATGGGAAATGCCTTTGGGGAAAATTCCACTTAGGGTTAGGGTTAGCTCTCCATGAATTCGCAGAGCAAAATGGACATCGCCATTGGATTTAGAGCCCATCAGTATGGTTAGGAGGGAGCACGACTTTTTAACCAGACTTATGTATATTTAATAGTAAAATACATGGGGAATGCCATTGGGGAAAATTCCACTTAGGGTTAGGGTTAGCTCTCCATGAATTCGCAGAGCAAAATGGACATCGCCATTGGATTTGGAGCCCATCAGTATGGTTAGGAGGGAGCACGACTTTTTAACCAGAGTTATGTTTATTTCCTAGTAAAATACACGGGGAAAAATGCCTTTGGGGAAAATTCCACTTAGGGTTAGGGTTAGCTCTCTATGAATTCGCAGAGCAAAACAGACATCACCATTGGATTTGGAGCCCAATCAGTATGGTTAGGAGGGAGCACGACTTTTTAACCAGACGTATGTATATTTCCTAGTAAAATATATGGGGAATGCCATTGGGGAAAATTCCACTTAGGGTTAGGGTTAGCTCTCCATGAATTCGCAGAGCAAAATGGATATCGCCATAGGATTTGGAGCCCATCAGTATGGTTAGGAGGGAGCACGACTTTTTAACCAGACTTATGTTTATTTCCTAGTAAAATACATGGGAAATGCCTTTGGGGAAAATTCCACTTAGGGTTAGGGTTAGCTCTCCATGAATTCGCAGAGCAAAACAGACATCACCATTGGATTTGGAGCCCATCAGTATGGTTAGGAGGGAGCACGACTTTTTAACCAGACTTATGTATATTTCCTCGTAAAATACATGGGGAATGCCAATGGGGAAAATTCCACTTAGGGTTAGGGTTAGCTCTCCATGAATTCGCAGAGCAAAATGGACATCGCCATTGGATTTGGAGCCCATCAGTATGGTTAGGAGGGAGCACGACTTTTTAACCAGACTTATGTTTATTTCCTTGTAAAATACATGGGAAATGCCTTTGGGGAAAATTCCACTTAGGGTTAGGGTTAGCTCTCCATGAATTCGCAGAGCAAAATGGACATCGCCATTGGATTTAGAGCCCATCAGTATGGTTAGGAGGGAGCACGACTTTTTAACCAGACGTATGTATATTTAATAGTAAAATACATGGGGAATGCCATTGGGGAAAATTCCACTTAGGGTTAGGGTTAGCTCTCCATGAATTCGCAGAGCAAAATGGACATCGCCATTGGATTTGGAGCCCATCAGTATGGTTAGGAGGGAGCACGACTTTTTAACCAGAGTTATGTTTATTTCCTAGTAAAATACACGGGAAAAATGCCTTTGGGGAAAATTCCACTTAGGGTTAGGGTTAGCTCTCTATGAATTCGCAGAGCAAAACAGACATCACCATTGGATTTGCAGCCCATCAGTATGGTTAGGAGGGAGCACGACTTTTTAACCAGACTTATGTATATTTCCTAGTAAAATACATGGGAATGCCAATGGGCAAAATTCCACTTAGGGTTAGAGTTAGCTCTCCATGAATTCACAGAGCAAAATGGACATCGTCATTGGATTTGGAGCCCATCAGTATGGTTAGGAGGGAGCACGACTTTTTAACCAGACTTATATATATTTCCTAGTAAAATACATGGGGAATGCCAATGGGGAAAATTCCACTTAGGGTTAGGGTTAGCTCTCCATGAATTCGCAGAGCAAAATGGACATCGGCATTGGATTTGGAGCCCATCAGTATGGTTAGGAGGGAGCACGACTTTTTAACCAGACTTATGTTTATTTCCTAGTAAAATACATGGGAAATGCCTTTGGGGAAAATTCCACTTAGGGTTAGGGTTAGCTCTCCATGAATTCGCAGAGCAAAATGGACATCGCCATTGGATTTGGAGCCCATCAGTATGGTTAGGAGGGAGCACGACTTTTTAAGCAGACGTATGTATATTTCCTAGTAAAATATATGGGGAATTTCATTGGGGAAAATTCCACTTAGGGTTAGGGTTAGCTCTCCATGAATTCGCAGAGCAAAATGGACATCGCCATTGGATTTGGAGCCCATCAGTATGGTTAGGAGGGAGCACGACTTTTTAACCAGACTTATGTTTATTTCCTAGTAAAATACATGGGAAATGCCTTTGGGGAAAATTCCACTTAGGGTTAGGGTTAGCTCTCCATGAATTCGCAGAGCAAAACAGACATCACCATTGGATTTGGAGCCCATCAGTATGGTTAGGAGGGAGCACGACTTTTTAACCAGACTTATGTATATTTCCTCGTAAAATACATGGGGAATGCCAATGGGGAAAATTCCACTTAGGGTTAGGGTTAGCTCTCCATGAATTCGCAGAGCAAAATGGACATCGGCATTGGATTTGGAGACCATCAGTATGGTTAGGAGGGAGCACGACTTTTTAACCAGACTTATGTTTATTTCCTTGTAAAATACATGGGAAATGCCTTTGGGGAAAATTTCCACTTAGGGTTAGGGTTAGCTCTCCATGAATTCGCAGAGCAAAATGGACATCGCCATTGGATTTGGAGCCCATCAGTATGGTTAGGAGGGAGCACGACTTTTTAACCAGACGTATGTATATTTCCTAGTAAAATATATGGGGAATGCCATTGGGGAAAATTCCACTTAGGGTTAGGGTTAGCTCTCCATGAATTCGCAGAGCAAAATGGATATCGCCATAGGATTTGGAGCCCATCAGTATGGTTAGGAGGGAGCACGACTTTTTAACCAGACTTATGTTTATTTCCTAGTAAAATACATGGGAAATGCCTTTGGGGAAAATTCCACTTAGGGTTAGGGTTAGCTCTCCATGAATTCGCAGAGCAAAATGGACATCGCCATTGGATTTGGAGCCCATCAGTATGGTTAGGAGGGAGCACGACTTTTTAACCAGACTTATATATATTTCCTAGTAAAATACATGGGGAATGCCAATGGGGAAAATTCCACTTAGGGTTAGGGTTAGGTCTCCATGAATTCGCAGAGCAAAATGGACATCGCCATTGGATTTGGAGCCCATCAGTATGGTTAGGAGGGAGCACGACTTTTTAGCCGTCCTTACATACATTTCCTGGCAAAATACAGGGGGAAATGCCTTTGGGGAAAATTCCACTTAGGGTTAGGGTTAAGAGCCAAGGTGGCGCAGTGTGTTAAATGCAGCACTGCAGGCTACTGCTAGATCAGCAGGTCAGCGGTTCAAATCTCACCGGCTCAGGGTTGACTCAGCCTTCCATCCTTCCGAGGTGGGTAAAATGAGGACCCAGATTGTTGGGGGCAATATGCTGACTCTCTGTAAACCGCTTAGAGAGGCCTGAAAGGCCTATGAAGCGGTATATAAGTCCACTGCTATTGCTATTAGGGTTAGCTCTCCATAAATTCGCAGAGCAAAATGGACATCGCCAGTGGATTTGGAGCCCATCAGTATGGTTAGGAGGGAGCACGACTTTTTAACCAGACTTATGTTTATTTCCTAGTAAAATACATGGGGAATGCCAATGGGGAAAATTCCACTTAGGGTTAGGGTTAGCTCTCCATGAATTCGCAGAGCAAAATGGACATTGCCATTGGATTTGGAGCCCATCAGTATGGTTAGGAGGGAGCACGACTTTTTAACCAGACTTATATATATTTCCTAGTAAAATACATGGGGAATGCCAATGGGGAAAAATCCACTTAGGTTTAGGGTTAGCCCTCCATGAATTCGCAGAGCAAAACAGACATCGCCATAGGATTTGGAGCCCATCAGTATGGTTAGGAGGGAGCACGACTTTTTAACCAGACTTATGTTTATTTCCTCGTAAAATACATGGGAAATGCCTTTGGGGAAAATTCCACTTAGGGTTAGGGTTAGCTCTCCATGAATTCGCAGAGCAAAATGGACATCGCCATTGGATTTGGAGCCCATCAGTATGGTTAGGAGGGAGCACGACTTTTTAACCAGACGTATGTATATTTCCTAGTAAAATACATGGGGAATGCCATTGGGGAAAATTCCACTTAGGGTTAGGGTTAGCTCTCCATGAATTTGCAGAGCAAAATGGACATCGCCATTGGATTTGGAGCCCATCAGTATGGTTAGGAGGGAGCACGACTTTTTAGCCGTCCTTACATACATTTCCTGGCAAAATACAGGGGGAAATGCCTTTGGGGAAAATTCCACTTAGGGTTAGGGTTAGCTCTCCATGAATTCGCAGAGCAAAATGGACATCGCCATTGGATTTGGAGCCCATCAGTATGGTTCGGAGGGAGCACGACTTTTTAACAAGACGTATGTATATTTCCTAGTAAAATACATGGGGATTGCCAATGGGGAAAATTCCACTTAGGGTTAGTGTTAGCCCTCCATGAATTCGCAGAGCAAAACAGACATCGCCATTGGATTTGGAGCCCATCAGTATGGTTAGGAGGGAGCACGACTTTTTAACCAGACTTATGTTTATTTCCTAGTAAAATACATGGGAAATGCCTTTGGGGAAAATTCCACTTAGGGTTAGGGTTAGCTCTCCATGAATTCGCAGAGCAAAATGGACATCGCCATTGGATTTAGAGCCGATCAGTATGGTTAGGAGGGAGCACGACTTTTTAACCAGACTTATGTTTATTTCCTAGTAAAATACACGGGGAAATGCCTTTGGGGAAAATTCCACTTAGGGTTAGGGTTAGCTCTCCATGAATTCGCAGAGCAAAATGGACATCGTCATTGGATTTGGAGCCCATCAGTATGGTTAGGAGGGAGCACGACTTTTTAACCAGACTTATATATATTTCCTTGTAAAATACATGGGGAATGCCAATGGGGAAAATTCCACTTAGGGTTAGGGTTAGCTCTCCATGAATTCGCAGAGCAAAATGGACATCGGCATTGGATTTGGAGCCCATCAGTATGGTTAGGAAGGAGCACGACTTTTTAACCAGACTTATGTTTATTTCCTAGTAAAATACATGGGAAATGCCTTTGGGGAAAATTCCACTTAGGGTTAGGGTTAGCTCTCCATGAATTCGCAGAGCAAAATGGACATCGCCATTGGATTTGGAGCCCATCAGTATGGTTAGGAGGGAGCACGACTTTTTAAGCAGACGTATGTATATTTCCTAGTAAAATATATGGGGAATTTCATTGGGGAAAATTCCACTTAGGGTTAGGGTTAGCTCTCCATGAATTCGCAGAGCAAAATGGACATCGCCATTGGATTTGGAGCCCATCAGTATGGTTAGGAGGGAGCACGACTTTTTAACCAGACTTATGTTTATTTCCTAGTAAAATACATGGGAAATGCCTTTGGGGAAAATTCCACTTAGGGTTAGGGTTAGCTCTCCATGAATTCGCAGAGCAAAACAGACATCACCATTGGATTTGGAGCCCATCAGTATGGTTAGGAGGGAGCACGACTTTTTAACCAGACTTATGTATATTTCCTCGTAAAATACATGGGGAATGCCAATGGGGAAAATTCCACTTAGGGTTAGGGTTAGCTCTCCATGAATTCGCAGAGTAAAATGGACATCGCCATTGGATTTGGAGCCCATCAGTATGGTTAGGAGGGAGCACGACTTTTTAACCAGACTTATGTTTATTTCCTTGTAAAATACATGGGAAATGCCTTTGGGGAAAATTCCACTTAGGGTTAGGGTTAGCTCTCCATGAATTCGCAGAGCAAAATGGACATCGCCATTGGATTTGGAGCCCATCAGTATGGTTAGGAGGGAGCACGACTTTTTAACCAGACGTATGTATATTTCCTAGTAAAATACATGGGGAATGCCATTGGAGAAAATTCCACTTAGGGTTAGGGTTAGCTCTCCATGAATTCGCAGAGCAAAATGGACATCGCCATTGGATTTGGAGCCCATCAGTATGGTTAGGAGGGAGCACGACTTTTTAACCAGAGTTATGTTTATTTCCTAGTAAAATACACGGGGAAAAATGCCTTTGGGGAAAATTCCACTTAGGGTTAGGGTTAGCTCTCTATGAATTCGCAGAGCAAAACAGACATCACCATTGGATGTGCAGCCCATCAGTATGGTTAGGAGGGAGCACGACTTTTTAACCAGACTTATGTATATTTCCTCGTAAAATACATGGGGAATGCCAATGGGGAAAATTCCACTTAGGGTTAGGGTTAGCTCTCCATGAATTCGCAGAGTAAAATGGACATCGCCATTGGATTTGGAGCCCATCAGTATGGTTAGGAGGGAGCACGACTTTTTAACCAGACTTATGTTTATTTCCTTGTAAAATACATGGGAAATGCCTTTGGGGAAAATTCCACTTAGGGTTAGAGTTAGCTCTCCATGAATTCGCAGAGCAAAATGGACATCGTCATTGGATTTGGAGCCCATCAGTATGGTTAGGAGGGAGCACGACTTTTTAACCAGACTTATATATATTTCCTAGTAAAATACATGGGGAATGCCAATGGGGAAAATTCCACTTAGGGTTAGGGTTAGCTCTCCATGAATTCGCAGAGCAAAATGGACATCGGCATTGGATTTGGAGCCCATCAGTATGGTTAGGAGGGAGCACGACTTTTTAACCAGACTTATGTTTATTTCCTTGTAAAATACATGGGAAATGCCTTTGGGGAAAATTCCACTTAGGGTTAGGGTTAGCTCTCCATGAATTCGCAGAGCAAAATGGACATCGCCATTGGATTTGGAGCCCATCAGTATGGTTAGGAGGGAGCACGACTTTTTAATCAGACGTATGTATATTTCCTAGTAAAATATATGGGGAATTTCATTGGGGAAAATTCCACTTAGGGTTAGGGTTAGCTCTCCATGAATTCGCAGAGCAAAATGGACATCGCCATTGGATTTGGAGCCCATCAGTATGGTTAGGAGGGAGCACGACTTTTTAACCAGACTTATGTTTATTTCCTAGTAAAATACATGGGAAATGCCTTTGGGGAAAATTCCACTTAGGGTTAGGGTTAGCTCTCCATGAATTCGCAGAGCAAAACAGACATCACCATTGGATTTGGAGCCCATCAGTATGGTTAGGAGGGAGCACGACTTTTTAACCAGACTTATGTATATTTCCTCGTAAAATACATGGGGAATGCCAATGGGGAAAATTCCACTTAGGGTTAGGGTTAGCTCTCCATGAATTCGCAGAGCAAAATGGACATCGCCATTGGATTTGGAGCCCATCAGTATGGTTAGGAGGGAGCACGACTTTTTAACCAGAGTTATGTTTATTTCCTAGTAAAATACACGGGGAAAAATGCCTTTGGGGAAAATTCCACTTAGGGTTAGGGTTAGCTCTCTATGAATTCGCAGAGCAAAACAGACATCACCATTGGATGTGCAGCCCATCAGTATGGTTAGGAGGGAGCACGACTTTTTAACCAGACTTATGTATATTTCCTCGTAAAATACATGGGGAATGCCAATGGGGAAAATTCCACTTAGGGTTAGGGTTAGCTCTCCATGAATTCGCAGAGTAAAATGGACATCGCCATTGGATTTGGAGCCCAACAGTATGGTTAGGAGGGAGCACGACTTTTTAACCAGACTTATGTTTATTTCCTTGTAAAATACATGGGAAATGCCTTTGGGGAAAATTCCACTTAGGGTTAGGGTTAGCTCTCCATGAATTCGCAGAGCAAAATGGACATCGCCATTGGATTTGGAGCCCATCAGTATGGTTAGGAGGGAGCACGACTTTTTAACCAGACGTATGTATATTTCCTAGTAAAATACATGGGGAATGCCATTGGAGAAAATTCCACTTAGGGTTAGGGTTAGCTCTCCATGAATTCGCAGAGCAAAATGGACATCGCCATTGGATTTGGAGCCCATCAGTATGGTTAGGAGGGAGCACGACTTTTTAACCAGACGTATGTATATTTCCTAGTAAAATACATGGGGAATGCCATTGGAGAAAATTCCACTTAGGGTTAGGGTTAGCTCTCCATGAATTCGCAGAGCAAAATGGACATCGCCATTGGATTTGGAGCCCATCAGTATGGTTAGGAGGGAGCACGACTTTTTAACCAGAGTTATGTTTATTTCCTAGTAAAATACACGGGGAAAAATGCCTTTGGGGAAAATTCCACTTAGGGTTAGGGTTAGCTCTCTATGAATTCGCAGAGCAAAACAGACATCACCATTGGATGTGCAGCCCATCAGTATGGTTAGGAGGGAGCACGACTTTTTAACCAGACTTATGTATATTTCCTCGTAAAATACATGGGGAATGCCAATGGGGAAAATTCCACTTAGGGTTAGGGTTAGCTCTCCATGAATTCGCAGAGCAAAATGGACATCGCCATTGGATTTGGAGCCCATCAGTATGGTTAGGAGGGAGTACGACTTTTTAACCAGACTTATGTTTATTTCCTAGCAAAATACATGGGAAATGCCTTTGGGGAAAATTCCACTTAGGGTTAGGGTTAGCTCTCCATAAATTCGCAGAGCAAAATGGACATCGCCATGGATTTGGAGCCCATCAGTATGGTTAGGAGGGAGCACGACTTTTTAACCAGACTTATGTTTATTTCCTAGTAAAATACATGGGGAATGCCAATGGGGAAAATTCTACTTAGGGTTAGGGTTAGCTCTCCATGAATTCGCAGAGCAAAATGGACATTGCCATTGGATTTGGAGCCCATCAGTATGGTTAAGAGGGAGCACGACTTTTTAACCAGACTTATATATATTTCCTAGTAAAATACATGGGGAATGCCAATGGGGAAAATTCCACTTAGGGTTAGGGTTAGCCCTCCATGAATTCGTAGAGCAAAACAGACATCGCCATTGGATTTGGAGCCCATCAGTATGGTTAGGAGGGAGCACGACTTTTTAACCAGAGTTATGTTTATTTCCTAGTAAAATACACGGGGAAAAATGCCTTTGGGGAAAATTCCACTTAGGGTTAGGGTTAGCTCTCTATGAATTCGCAGAGCAAAACAGACATCACCATTGGATGTGCAGCCCATCAGTATGGTTAGGAGGGAGCACGACTTTTTAACCAGACTTATGTATATTTCCTCGTAAAATACATGGGGAATGCCAATGGGGAAAATTCCACTTAGGGTTAGGGTTAGCTCTCCATGAATTCGCAGAGTAAAATGGACATCGCCATTGGATTTGGAGCCCATCAGTATGGTTAGGAGGGAGCACGACTTTTTAACCAGACTTATGTTTATTTCCTTGTAAAATACATGGGAAATGCCTTTGGGGAAAATTCCACTTAGGGTTAGAGTTAGCTCTCCATGAATTCGCAGAGCAAAATGGACATCGTCATTGGATTTGGAGCCCATCAGTATGGTTAGGAGGGAGCACGACTTTTTAACCAGACTTATATATATTTCCTAGTAAAATACATGGGGAATGCCAATGGGGAAAATTCCACTTAGGGTTAGGGTTAGCTCTCCATGAATTCGCAGAGCAAAATGGACATCGGCATTGGATTTGGAGCCCATCAGTATGGTTAGGAGGGAGCACGACTTTTTAACCAGACTTATGTTTATTTCCTTGTAAAATACATGGGAAATGCCTTTGGGGAAAATTCCACTTAGGGTTAGGGTTAGCTCTCCATGAATTCGCAGAGCAAAATGGACATCGCCATTGGATTTGGAGCCCATCAGTATGGTTAGGAGGGAGCACGACTTTTTAATCAGACGTATGTATATTTCCTAGTAAAATATATGGGGAATTTCATTGGGGAAAATTCCACTTAGGGTTAGGGTTAGCTCTCCATGAATTCGCAGAGCAAAATGGACATCGCCATTGGATTTGGAGCCCATCAGTATGGTTAGGAGGGAGCACGACTTTTTAACCAGACTTATGTTTATTTCCTAGTAAAATACATGGGAAATGCCTTTGGGGAAAATTCCACTTAGGGTTAGGGTTAGCTCTCCATGAATTCGCAGAGCAAAACAGACATCACCATTGGATTTGGAGCCCATCAGTATGGTTAGGAGGGAGCACGACTTTTTAACCAGACTTATGTATATTTCCTCGTAAAATACATGGGGAATGCCAATGGGGAAAATTCCAGTTAGGGTTAGGGTTAGCTCTCCATGAATTCGCAGAGCAAAATGGACATCGCCATTGGATTTGGAGCCCATCAGTATGGTTAGGAGGGAGCACGACTTTTTAACCAGAGTTATGTTTATTTCCTAGTAAAATACACGGGGAAAAATGCCTTTGGGGAAAATTCCACTTAGGGTTAGGGTTAGCTCTCTATGAATTCGCAGAGCAAAACAGACATCACCATTGGATGTGCAGCCCATCAGTATGGTTAGGAGGGAGCACGACTTTTTAACCAGAGTTATGTTTATTTCCTAGTAAAATACACGGGGAAAAATGCCTTTGGGGAAAATTCCACTTAGGGTTAGGGTTAGCTCTCTATGAATTCGCAGAGCAAAACAGACATCACCATTGGATGTGCAGCCCATCAGTATGGTTAGGAGGGAGCACGACTTTTTAACCAGACTTATGTATATTTCCTCGTAAAATACATGGGGAATGCCAATGGGGAAAATTCCACTTAGGGTTAGGGTTAGCTCTCCATGAATTCGCAGAGCAAAATGGACATCGCCATTGGATTTGGAGCCCATCAGTATGGTTAGGAGGGAGTACGACTTTTTAACCAGACTTATGTTTATTTCCTAGCAAAATACATGGGAAATGCCTTTGGGGAAAATTCCACTTAGGGTTAGGGTTAGCTCTCCATAAATTCGCAGAGCAAAATGGACATCGCCATGGATTTGGAGCCCATCAGTATGGTTAGGAGGGAGCACGACTTTTTAACCAGACTTATGTTTATTTCCTAGTAAAATACATGGGGAATGCCAATGGGGAAAATTCTACTTAGGGTTAGGGTTAGCTCTCCATGAATTCGCAGAGCAAAATGGACATTGCCATTGGATTTGGAGCCCATCAGTATGGTTAAGAGGGAGCACGACTTTTTAACCAGACTTATATATATTTCCTAGTAAAATACATGGGGAATGCCAATGGGGAAAATTCCACTTAGGGTTAGGGTTAGCCCTCCATGAATTCGTAGAGCAAAACAGACATCGCCATTGGATTTGGAGCCCATCAGTATGGTTAGGAGGGAGCACGACTTTTTAGCCGTCCTTACATACATTTCCTGGCAAAATACAGGGGGAAATGCCTTTGGGGAAAATTCCACTTAGGGTTAGGGTTAGCTCTCCATGAATTCGCAGAGCAAAATGGACATCGCCATTGGATTTGGAGCCCATCAGTATGGTTCGGAGGGAGCACGACTTTTTAACCAGACGTATGTATATTTCCTAGTAAAATACATGGGGATTGCCAATGGGGAAAATTCCACTTAGGGTTAGTGTTAGCCCTCCATGAATTCGCAGAGCAAAACAGACATCGCCATTGGATTTGGAGCCCATCAGTATGGTTAGGAGGGAGCACGACTTTTTAACCAGACTTATGTTTATTTCCTAGTAAAATACATGGGAAATGCCTTTGGGGAAAATTCCACTTAGGGTTAGGGTTAGCTCTCCATGAATTCGCAGAGCAAAATGGACATCGCCATTGGATTTGGAGCCCATCAGTATGGTTAGCAGGGAGCACGACTTTTTAACCAGACTTATATATATTTCCTAGTAAAATACATGGGGAATGCCAATGGGGAAAATTCCACTTAGGGTTAGGGTTAGCTCTCCATGAATTCGCAGAGCAAAATGGACATCGCCATTGGATTTGGAGCCCATCAGTATGGTTAGGAGGGAGCACGACTTTTTAACCAGACTTATGTTTATTTCCTAGTAAAATACATGGGGAATGCCATTGGGGAAAATTCCACTTAGGGTTAGGGTTAGCTCTCCATGAATTCGCAGAGCAAAATGGACATCGCCATTGGATTTGGAGCCCATCAGTTTGGTTAGGAGGGAGCACGACTTTTTAGCCGTCCTTACATACATTTCAAGGCAAAATACAGGGGGAAATGCCTTTGGGGAAATTTCCACTTAGGGTTAGGGTTAGCTCTCTATGAATTCGCAGAGCAAAACAGACATCGCCATTGGATTTGCAGCCCATCAGTATGGTTAGGAGGGAGCACGACTTTTTAACCAGACATGTTTATTTCCTAGTAAAATACATGGGAAATGCCTTTGGGGAAAATTCGACTTAGTGTTAGGGTTAGCTCTCCATGAATTCGCAGAGCAAAACAGACATCACCATTGGATTTGGAGCCCATCAATATGGTTAGGAGGGAGCACGACTTTTTAACCAGACTTATGTATATTTCCTAGTAAAATACATGGGGAATGCCAATGGGGAAAATTCCACTTAGGGTTAGGGTTAGCTCTCCATGAATTCGCAGAGCAAAATGGACATCGCCATTGGATTTGGAGCCCATCATTATGGTTAGGAGGGAGCACGACTTTTTAACCAGACTTATATATATTTCCTAGTAAAATACATGGGGAATGCCAATGGGGAAAATTACACTTAGGGTTAGGGTTAGCTCTCCATAAATTCGCAGAGCAAAATGGACATCGCCAGTGGATTTGGAGCCCATCAGTATGGTTAGGAGGGAGCACGACTTTTTAACCAGACTTATATATATTTCCTAGTAAAATACATGGGGAATGCCATTGGGGAAAATTCCACTTAGGGTTAGGGTTAGCTCTCCATCAATTCGCAGAGCAAAATGGACATCGCCATTGGATTTGGAGCCCATCAGTATGGTTAGGAGGGAGCACGACTTTTTAACCAGACTTATGTTTATTTCCTAGCAAAATACATGGGAAATGCCTTTGGGGAAAATTCCACTTAGTGTTAGGGTTAGCTCTCCATGAATTCGCAGAGCAAAACAGACATCACCATTGGATTTGGAGCCCATCAATATGGTTAGGAGGGAGCACGACTTTTTAACCAGACTTATGTATATTTCCTAGTAAAATACATGGGGAATGCCAATGGGGAAAATTCCACTTAGGGTTAGGGTTAGCTCTCCATGAATTCGCAGAGCAAAATGGACATCGCCATTGGATTTGGAGCCCATCATTATGGTTAGGAGGGAGCACGACTTTTTAACCAGACTTATATATATTTCCTAGTAAAATACATGGGGAATGCCAATGGGGAAAATTCCACTTAGGGTTAGGGTTAGCTCTCCATGAATTCGCAGAGCAAAATGGACATCGCCATTGGATTTGGAGCCCATCAGTATGGTTAGGAGGGAGCACGACTTTTTAGCTGTCCTTACACACATTTCCTGGCAAAATACAGGGGGAAATGCCTTTGGGGAAAATTCCACTTAGGGTTAGGGTTAGCTCTCCATGAAATCGCAGAGCAAAACAGACATCACCATTGGATTTGGAGCCCATCAGTATGGTTAGGAGGGAGCACGACTTTTTAACCAGACTTATGTTTATTTCCTAGTAAAATACATGGGAAATGCCTTTGGGGAAAATTCCACTTAGGGTTAGGGTTAGCTCTCCATGAATTTGCAGAGCAAAACAGACATCACCATTGGATTTGGAGCCCATCAGTATGGTTAGGAGGGAGCACGACTTTTTAACCAGACTTATGTATATTTCCTAGTAAAATACATGGGGAATGCCAATGGGGAAAATTCCACTTAGGGTTAGGGTTAGCTCTCCATGAATTCGCAGAGCAAAATGGACATCGCCATTGGATTTGGAGCCCATCAGTATGGTTAGGAGGGAGCACGACTTTTTAACCAGACTTATGTGATTTTATAGTGATTTATTGACATTTATAGGCCGCCCTTTTCCCTGAGGGGACTCAGGGCGGCTCACATAAATCAGGGAAGGGGAAATGCAGACAATAACAAAGACACATATAATAAGAACAGTAACCAACATGCATTCATCATTCGGGAGGGGCAACTATCTTCATCCCCAGGCCTGACGGGCTAGCCAGTTCTTCAAGGCTGTGCGGAAGGCCTGGACGGTGGTGAGGGTACGAATCTCCACGGGGAGCTCGTTCCAAAGGGTCGGGGCAACTACTGAAAAGGCCCTCCTCCTTGTAGTTGCCAGCCGACACTGGCTGGCCGATGGAATACGGAGGAGGCCCAATCTGTGTGATCTTATTGGTCGCAGGGAGGTAATTGGCAGAAGGCGGTCTCTCAAGTATCCAGATCCACTACCATGTAGGGCTTTATGGGTGATTAACAGCACCTTGAAGCGCATCCGGAAGTCGACAGGTAGCCAGCGCAGCTCCCGGAGGATAGGTGTAATGTGGGTGAACCGCGGTGCACCCACAATCGCTCGCGCGGCCGCGTTCTGCACCAGCTGAAGACGCCGGATGCTCTTCAAGGGCAGCCCCATGTAGAGCACATTGCAGTATTCCAGCCTAGAGGTCACGAGGGCCCGAGTGACTGTTGTGAGTGCCTCCCAATTCAGGTAGGGTCGCAACTGGCGCACCAGGCGAACCTGGGCGAATGCCCCCCTAGCCACAGCCGTCAAATGATGGTCGAACGATAGCTGTGGATCTAGGAGGACTCCTAAGTTGCGAACCCTCTCTGAGGGGTATAGAGTTTGACCCCCCAGCCTGAGAGATGGAATATTGGTGGAATCCTTGGGAGGGAAACACAACAGCCACTCGGTCTTTTCTGGGTTGAGCACAAGCTTGTTAGCCTTCATCCAGTCCATAACCGCCTCCAGACCCCGGCCCATCACATCTGCCACTTCATTGAGTTGGCACGGGGCGGACAGATACAGTTGAGTATCGTCCGCATATTGATGGTATCTGATCCCGTGCCTGCGGATGATCTCTCCCAGCGGTTTCATGTAGATGTTGAATAGTAGGGGGGATAAGACCGAACCCTGAGGCACCCCATATGTTAGGGGCCTAGGGGACGATCTCTGCCCCCCCACTAACACCGACTGCGACCTGTCTGAGAGGTAGGAAGAGAACCACCGTAGCACGGTGCCTCCCACTCCCACCCCCCGCAGTCGTCGCAGAAGGATACCATGGTCGATGGTATCGAAAGCCGCTAAGAGTTCAAGGAGAACCAGGATGGAGGGGAATCCTCCATCTCTGGCTCTCCAGAGATCATCCGTCAATGCGACCAAAGCGGTTTCTGTGCTGTAGCCGGGTCTGAAGCCTGACTGGAAGGGGTCGAGATAGTTTGTTGTTAGTTATGTTTATTTCCTTGTAAAATACATGGGAAATGCCTTTGGGGAAAATTCCACTTAGGGTTAGGGTTAGCTCTCCATGAAATCGCAGAGCAAAATGGACATCGCCATTGGATTTGGAGCCCATCAGTATGGTTAGGAGGGAGCACGACTTTTTAACCAGACTTATATATATTTCCTAGTAAAATACATGGGGAATGCCATTGGGGAAAATTCCACTTAGGGTTAGGGTTAGCTCTCCATGAATTCGCAGACCAAAATGGACATTGCCATTGGATTTGGAGCCCATCAGTATGGTTAGGAGGGAGCACGACTTTTTAACCAGACTTATGTTTATTTCCTAGTAAAATACATGGGAAATGCCTTTGGGGAAAATTCCACTTAGGGTTAGGGTTAGCTCTCCATGAATTCGCAGAGCAAAACAGACATCACCATTGGATTTGGAGCCCATCAGTATGGTTAGGAGGGAGCACGATTTTTTAACCAGACTTATGTATATTTCCTAGTAAAATACATGGGGAATGCCAATGGGGAAAATTCCACTTAGGGTTAGAGTTAGCTCTCCATGAATTCGCAGAGCAAAATGGACATCGCCATTGGATTTGGAACCCATCAGTATGGTTAGGAGGGAGCACGACTTTTTAACCAGACTTATATATATTTCCTAGTAAAATACATGGGGAATGCCAATGGGGAAAATTTCACTTAGGGTTAGGGTTAGCTCTCCATGAATTCGCAGAGCAAAATGGACATCGCCATTGGATTTGGAGCCCATCAGTATGGTTAGGAGGGAGCACGACTTTTTAACCAGACTTATGTTTATTTCCTAGTAAAATACATGGGAAATGCCTTTGGGGAAAATTCCACTTAGGGTTGGGGTTAGCTCTCCATGAATTCGCAGAGCAAAATGGACATCGCCATTGGATTTGGAGCCCATCAGTATGGTTAGGAGGGAGCACGACTTTTTAACCAGACGTATATATATTTCCTAGTAAAATACATGGGGAATGCCATTGGGGAAAATTCCACTTAGGGTTAGGGTTAGCTCTCCATGAATTCACAGAGCAAAATGGACATCGCCATTGGATTTGGAGCCCAATAGTATGGTTAGGAGGGAGCACGACTTTTTAGCCGTCCTTACATACATTTCCTGGCAAAATACACGGGGAAATGCCTTTGGGGAAAATTCCACTTAGGGTTAGGGTTAGCTCTCTATGAATTCGCAGAGCAAAACAGATATCACCATTGGATTTGCAGGCCATCAGTATGGTTAGGAGGGAGCACGACTTTTTAACCTGACTTATGTATATTTCCTCGTAAAATACATGGGGAATGCCAATGGGGAAAATTCCACTTAGGGTTAGGGTTAGCTCTCCATGAATTCGCAGAGCAAAATGGACATCGCCATTGGATTTGGAGCCCATCAGTATGGTTAGGAGGGAGCACGACTTTTTAACCAGACTTATGTTTATTTCCTAGTAAAATACATGGGGAATGCCATTGGGGAAAATTCCACTTAGGTTTAGGGTTAGCTCTCCATGAATTTGCAGAGCAAAATGGACATCGCCATTGGATTTGGAGCCCATCAGTATGGTTAGAAGGGAACACGACTTTTTAACCAGACTTATGTTTATTTCCTAGTAAAATACATGGGAAATGCCTTTGGGGAAAATTCCACTTAGGGTTAGGGTTAGCTCTCTATGAATTCGCAGAGCAAAACAGACATCACCATTGGATTTGCAGCCCATCAGTATGGTTAGGAGGGAGCACGACTTTTTAACCAGACTTATGTATATTTCCTCCTAAAATACATGGGGAATGCCAATGGGGAAAATTCCACTTAGGGTTAGGGTTAGCTCTCCATGAATTCGCAGAGCAAAATGGACATCGCCATTGGATTTGGAGCCCATCAGTATGGTTAGGAGGGAGCACGACTTTTTAACCAGACTTATGTTTATTTCCTAGTAAAATACATGGGAAATGCCTTTGGGGAAAATTCCACTTAGGGTTAGGGTTAGCTCTCCATGAATTTGCAGAGCAAAACAGACATCACCATTGGATTTGGAGCCCATCAGTATGGTTAGGAGGGAGCACGACTTTTTAACCAGACTTATGTATATTTCCTAGTAAAATACATGGGGAATGCCAATGGGGAAAATTCCACTTAGGGTTAGGGTTAGCTCTCCATGAATTCGCAGAGCAAAATGGACATCGCCATTGGATTTGGAGCCCATCAGTATGGTTAGGAGGGAGCACGACTTTTTAACCAGACTTATGTGATTTTATAGTGATTTATTGACATTTATAGGCCGCCCTTTTCCCTGAGGGGACTCAGGGCGGCTCACATAAATCAGGGAAGGGGAAATGCAGACAATAACAAAGACACATATAATAAGAACAGTAACCAACATGCATTCATCATTCGGGAGGGGCAACTATCTTCATCCCCAGGCCTGACGGGCTAGCCAGTTCTTCAAGGCTGTGCGGAAGGCCTGGACGGTGGTGAGGGTACGAATCTCCACGGGGAGCTCGTTCCAAAGGGTCGGGGCAACTACTGAAAAGGCCCTCCTCCTTGTAGTTGCCAGCCGACACTGGCTGGCCGATGGAATACGGAGGAGGCCCAATCTGTGTGATCTTATTGGTCGCAGGGAGGTAATTGGCAGAAGGCGGTCTCTCAAGTATCCAGATCCACTACCATGTAGGGCTTTATGGGTGATTAACAGCACCTTGAAGCACATCCGGAAGTCGACAGGTAGCCAGCGCAGCTCCCGGAGGATAGGTGTAATGTGGGTGAACCGCGGTGCACCCACAATCGCTCGCGCGGCCGCGTTCTGCACCAGCTGAAGACGCCGGATGCTCTTCAAGGGCAGCCCCATGTAGAGCACATTGCAGTATTCCAGCCTAGAGGTCACGAGGGCCCGAGTGACTGTTGTGAGTGCCTCCCGATTCAGGTAGGGTCGCAACTGGCGCACCAGGCGAACCTGGGCGAATGCCCCCCTAGCCACAGCCGTCAAATGATGGTCGAACGATAGCTGTGGATCTAGGAGGACTCCTAAGTTGCGAACCCTCTCTGAGGGGTATAGAGTTTGACCCCCCAGCCTGAGAGATGGAATATTGGTGGAATCCTTGGGAGGGAAACACAACAGCCACTCGGTCTTTTCTGGGTTGAGCACAAGCTTGTTAGCCTTCATCCAGTCCATAACCGCCTCCAGACCCCGGCCCATCACATCTGCCGCTTCATTGAGTTGGCACGGGGCGGACAGATACAGTTGAGTATCGTCCGCATATTGATGGTATCTGATCCCGTGCCTGCGGATGATCTCTCCCAGCGGTTTCATGTAGATGTTGAATAGTAGGGGGGATAAGACCGAACCCTGAGGCACCCCATATGTTAGGGGCCTAGGGGACGATCTCTGCCCCCCCACTAACACCGACTGCGACCTGTCTGAGAGGTAGGAAGAGAACCACCGTAGCACGGTGCCTCCCACTCCCACCCCCCGCAGTCGTCGCAGAAGGATACCATGGTCGATGGTATCGAAAGCCGCTAAGAGTTCAAGGAGAACCAGG
This sequence comes from Thamnophis sirtalis, assembly GCF_051295495.1. Taxonomy (NCBI): domain Eukaryota; kingdom Metazoa; phylum Chordata; class Lepidosauria; order Squamata; family Natricidae; genus Thamnophis; species Thamnophis sirtalis. The sequence continues at coordinate 35,746,485 of NW_028261383.1, forward strand.
ATGGAGGGGAATCCTCCATCTCTGGCTCTCCAGAGATCATCCGTCAATGCGACCAAAGCGGTTTCTGTGCTGTAGCCGGGTCTGAAGCCTGACTGGAAGGGGTCGAGATAGTTTGTTGTTAGTTATGTTTATTTCCTTGTAAAATACATGGGAAATGCCTTTGGGGAAAATTCCACTTAGGGTTAGGGTTAGCTCTCCATGAAATCGCAGAGCAAAATGGACATCGCCATTGGATTTGGAGCCCATCAGTATGGTTAGGAGGGAGCACGACTTTTTAACCAGACTTATATATATTTCCTAGTAAAATACATGGGGAATGCCATTGGGGAAAATTCCACTTAGGGTTAGGGTTAGCTCTCCATGAATTCGCAGACCAAAATGGACATTGCCATTGGATTTGGAGCCCATCAGTATGGTTAGGAGGGAGCACGACTTTTTAACCAGACTTATGTTTATTTCCTAGTAAAATACATGGGAAATGCCTTTGGGGAAAATTCCACTTAGGGTTAGGGTTAGCTCTCCATGAATTCGCAGAGCAAAACAGACATCACCATTGGATTTGGAGCCCATCAGTATGGTTAGGAGGGAGCACGATTTTTTAACCAGACTTATGTATATTTCCTAGTAAAATACATGGGGAATGCCAATGGGGAAAATTCCACTTAGGGTTAGAGTTAGCTCTCCATGAATTCGCAGAGCAAAATGGACATCGCCATTGGATTTGGAACCCATCAGTATGGTTAGGAGGGAGCACGACTTTTTAACCAGACTTATATATATTTCCTAGTAAAATACATGGGGAATGCCAATGGGGAAAATTTCACTTAGGGTTAGGGTTAGCTCTCCATGAATTCGCAGAGCAAAATGGACATCGCCATTGGATTTGGAGCCCATCAGTATGGTTAGGAGGGAGCACGACTTTTTAACCAGACTTATGTTTATTTCCTAGTAAAATACATGGGAAATGCCTTTGGGGAAAATTCCACTTAGGGTTGGGGTTAGCTCTCCATGAATTCGCAGAGCAAAATGGACATCGCCATTGGATTTGGAGCCCATCAGTATGGTTAGGAGGGAGCACGACTTTTTAACCAGACGTATATATATTTCCTAGTAAAATACATGGGGAATGCCATTGGGGAAAATTCCACTTAGGGTTAGGGTTAGCTCTCCATGAATTCACAGAGCAAAATGGACATCGCCATTGGATTTGGAGCCCAATAGTATGGTTAGGAGGGAGCACGACTTTTTAGCCGTCCTTACATACATTTCCTGGCAAAATACACGGGGAAATGCCTTTGGGGAAAATTCCACTTAGGGTTAGGGTTAGCTCTCTATGAATTCGCAGAGCAAAACAGATATCACCATTGGATTTGCAGGCCATCAGTATGGTTAGGAGGGAGCACGACTTTTTAACCTGACTTATGTATATTTCCTCGTAAAATACATGGGGAATGCCAATGGGGAAAATTCCACTTAGGGTTAGGGTTAGCTCTCCATGAATTCGCAGAGCAAAATGGACATCGCCATTGGATTTGGAGCCCATCAGTATGGTTAGGAGGGAGCACGACTTTTTAACCAGACTTATGTATATTTCCTCCTAAAATACATGGGGAATGCCAATGGGGAAAATTCCACTTAGGGTTAGGGTTAGCTCTCCATGAATTCGCAGAGCAAAATGGACATCGCCATTGGATTTGGAGCCCATCAGTATGGTTAGGAGGGAGCACGACTTTTTAACCAGACTTATGTTTATTTCCTAGTAAAATACATGGGAAATGCCTTTGGGGAAAATTCCACTTAGGGTTAGGGTTAGCTCTCCATGAATTTGCAGAGCAAAACAGACATCACCATTGGATTTGGAGCCCATCAGTATGGTTAGGAGGGAGCACGACTTTTTAACCAGACTTATGTATATTTCCTAGTAAAATACATGGGGAATGCCAATGGGGAAAATTCCACTTAGGGTTAGGGTTAGCTCTCCATGAATTCGCAGAGCAAAATGGACATCGCCATTGGATTTGGAGCCCATCAGTATGGTTAGGAGGGAGCACGACTTTTTAACCAGACTTATGTGATTTTATAGTGATTTATTGACATTTATAGGCCGCCCTTTTCCCTGAGGGGACTCAGGGCGGCTCACATAAATCAGGGAAGGGGAAATGCAGACAATAACAAAGACACATATAATAAGAACAGTAACCAACATGCATTCATCATTCGGGAGGGGCAACTATCTTCATCCCAGGCCTGACGGGCTAGCCAGTTCTTCAAGGCTGTGCGGAAGGCCTGGACGGTGGTGAGGGTACGAATCTCCATGGGAAGCTCGTTCCAAAGGGTCGGGGCAACTACTGAAAAGGCCCTCCTCCTTGTAGTTGCCAGCCGACACTGGCTGGCCGATGGAATACGGAGGAGGCCCAATCTGTGTGATCTTATTGGTCGCAGGGAGGTAATTGGCAGAAGGCGGTCTCTCAAGTATCCAGATCCACTACCATGTAGGGCTTTATGGGTGATTAACAGCACCTTGAAGCGCATCCGGAAGTCGACAGGTAGCCAGCGCAGCTCCCGGAGGATAGGTGTAATGTGGGTGAACCGCGGTGCACCCACAATCGCTCGCGCGGCCGCGTTCTGCACCAGCTGAAGACGCCGGATGCTCTTCAAGGGCAGCCCCATGTAGAGCACATTGCAGTATTCCAGCCTAGAGGTCACGAGGGCCCGAGTGACTGTTGTGAGTGCCTCCCGATTCAGGTAGGGTCGCAACTGGCGCACCAGGCGAACCTGGGCGAATGCCCCCCTAGCCACAGCCGTCAAATGATGGTCGAACGATAGCTGTGGATCTAGGAGGACTCCTAAGTTGCGAACCCTCTCTGAGGGGTATAGAGTTTGACCCCCCAGCCTGAGAGATGGAATATTGGTGGAATCCTTGGGAGGGAAACACAACAGCCACTCGGTCTTTTCTGGGTTGAGCACAAGCTTGTTAGCCTTCATCCAGTCCATAACCGCCTCCAGACCCCGGCCCATCACATCTGCCGCTTCATTGAGTTGGCACGGGGCGGACAGATACAGTTGAGTATCGTCCGCATATTGATGGTATCTGATCCCGTGCCTGCGGATGATCTCTCCCAGCGGTTTCATGTAGATGTTGAATAGTAGGGGGGATAAGACCGAACCCTGAGGCACCCCATATGTTAGGGGCCTAGGGGACGATCTCTGCCCCCCCACTAACACCGACTGCGACCTGTCTGAGAGGTAGGAAGAGAACCACCGTAGCACGGTGCCTCCCACTCCCACCCCCCGCAGTCGTCGCAGAAGGATACCATGGTCGATGGTATCGAAAGCCGCTGAGAGTTCAAGGAGAACCAGGATGGAGGGGAATCCTCCATCTCTGGCTCTCCAGAGATCATCCGTCAATGCGACCAAAGCGGTTTCTGTGCTGTAGCCGGGTCTGAAGCCTGACTGGAAGGGGTCGAGATAGTTTGTTGTTAGTTATGTTTATTTCCTTGTAAAATACATGGGAAATGCCTTTGGGGAAAATTCCACTTAGGGTTAGGGTTAGCTCTCCATGAAATCGCAGAGCAAAATGGACATCGCCGTTGGATTTGGAGCCCATCAGTATGGTTAGGAGGGAGCACGACTTTTTAACCAGACGTATGTATATTTCCTAGTAAAATACATGGGGAATGCCATTGGGGAAAATTCCACTTAGGGTTAGGGTTAGCTCTCCATGAATTCGCAGAGCAAAATGGACATCGCCATTGGATTTGGAGCCCATCAGTATGGTTAGGAGGGAGCACGACTTTTTAACCAGACTTATGGTTATTTCCGAGTAAAATACACGGGGAAATGCCTTTGGGGAAAATTCCACTTAGGGTTAGGGTTAGCTCTCTATGAATTCGCAGAGCAAAACAGACATCACCATTGAATTTGCAGCCCATCAGTATGGTTAGGAGGGAGCACGACTTTTTAACCAGACTTATGTATATTTCCTCGTAAAATACATGGGGAATGCCAATGGGGAAAATTCCACTTAGGGTTAGGGTTAGCTCTCCATGAATTCGCTGAGCAAAATGGACATCGCCATTGGATTTGGAGCCCATCAGTATGGTTAGGAGGGAGCACGACTTTTTAACCAGACTTATGTTTATTTCCAAGGAAAATACATGGGAAATGCCTTTGGGGAAAATTCCACTTAGGGTTGGGGTTAGCTCTCCATGAATTCGCAGAGCAAAATGGACATCGCCATTGGATTTGGAGCCCATCAGTATGGTTAGGAGGGAGCACGACTTTTTAACCAGACTTATGTTTATTTCCTAGTAAAATACATGGGAAATGCCTTTGGGGAAAATTCCACTTAGGGTTAGGGTTAGCTCTCCATGAATTCGCAGAGCAAAATGGACATCGCCATTGGATTTGGAGCCCATCAGTATGGTTAGGAGGGAGCACGACTTTTTAACCAGACTTATGTTTATTTCCTAGTAAAATACATGGGAAATGCCTTTGGGGAAAATTCCACTTAGGGTTAGGGTTAGCTCTCCATGAATTCGCAGAGCAAAACAGACATCACCATTGGATTTGGAGCCCATCAGTATGGTTAGGAGGGAGCACGACTTTTTAACCAGACTTATGTTTATTTCCTTGTAAAATACATGGGAAATGCCTTTGGGGAAAATTCCACTTAGGGTTAGGGTTAGCTCTCCATGAATTCGCAGAGCAAAATGGACATCGCCATTGGATTTGGAGCCCATCAGTATGGTTAGGAGGGAGCACGACTTTTTAACCAGACTTATATATATTTCCTAGTAAAATACATGGGGAATGCCATTGGGGAAAATTCCACTTAGGGTTAGGGTTAGCTCTCCATGAATTCGCAGAGCAAAATGGACATCGCCATTGGATTTGGAGCCCATCAGTATGGTTAGGAGGGAGCACGACTTTTTAACCAGACTTATATATATTTCCTAGTAAAATACATGGGGAATGCCATTGGGGAAAATTCCACTTAGGGTTAGGGTTAGCTCTCCATGAATTCGCAGAGCAAAATGGACATCGCCATTGGATTTGGAGCCCATCAGTATGGTTAGGAGGGAGCACGACTTTTTAACCAGACGTATGTATATTTCCTAGTAAAATACATGGGGAATGCCATTGGGGAAAATTCCACTTAGGGTTAGGGTTAGCTCTCCATGAATTCGCAGAGCAAAATGGACATCGCCATTGGATTTGGAGCCCATCAGTATGGTTAGGAGGGAGCACGACTTTTTAACCAGACGTATGTATATTTCCTAGTAAAATACATGGGGAATGCCATTGGGGAAAATTCCACTTAGGGTTAGGGTTAGCTCTCCATGAATTCTCAGAGCAAAATGGACATCGCCATTGGATTTGGAGCCCAATAGTATGGTTAGGAGGGAGCACGACTTTTTAGCCGTCCTTACATACATTTCCTGGCAAAATACACGGGGAAATGCCTTTGGGGAAAATTCCACTTAGGGTTAGGGTTAGCTCTCCATGAATTCACAGAGCAAAATGGACATCGCCATTGGATTTGGAGCCCAATAGTATGGTTAGGAGGGAGCACGACTTTTTAACCAGACGTATGTATATTTCCTAGTAAAATACATGGGGAATGCCATTGGGGAAAATTCCACTTAGGGTTAGGGTTAGCTCTCCATGAATTCTCAGAGCAAAATGGACATCGCCATTGGATTTGGATCCCAATAGTATGGTTAGGAGGGAGCACGACTTTTTAGCCGTCCTTACATACATTTCCTGGCAAAATACACGGGGAAATGCCTTTGGGGAAAATTCCACTTAGGGTTAGGGTTAGCTCTCTATGAATTCGCAGAGCAAAACAGATATCACCATTGGATTTGCAGGCCATCAGTATGGTTAGGAGGGAGCACGACTTTTTAACCAGACTTATGTATATTTCCTCGTAAAATACATGGGGAATGCCAATGGGGAAAATTCCACTTAGGGTTAGGGTTAGCTCTCCATTAATTCGCAGAGCAAAATGGACATCGCCATTGGATTTGGAGCCCATCAGTATGGTTAGGAGGGAGCACGACTTTTTAACCAGACTTATGTTTATTTCCTAGTAAAATACATGGGGAATGCCATTGGGGAAAATTCCACTTAGGTTTAGGGTTAGCTCTCCATGAATTTGCAGAGCAAAATGGACATCGCCATTGGATTTGGAGCCCATCAGTATGGTTAGAAGGGAACACGACTTTTTAACCAGACTTATGTTTATTTCCTAGTAAAATACATGGGAAATGCCTTTGGGGAAAATTCCACTTAGGGTTAGGGTTAGCTCTCTATGAATTCGCAGAGCAAAACAGACATCACCATTGGATTTGCAGCCCATCAGTATGGTTAGGAGGGAGCACGACTTTTTAACCAGACTTATATATATTTCCTCCTAAAATACATGGGGAATGCCAATGGGGAAAATTCCACTTAGGGTTAGGGTTAGCTCTCCATGAATTCGCAGAGCAAAATGGACATCGCCATTGGATTTGGAGCCCATCAGTATGGTTAGGAGGGAGCACGACTTTTTAACCAGACTTATGGTTATTTCCGAGTAAAATACACGGGGAAATGCCTTTGGGGAAAATTCCACTTAGGGTTAGGGTTAGCTCTCTATGAATTCGCAGAGCAAAACAGACATCACCATTGAATTTGCAGCCCATCAGTATGGTTAGGAGGGAGCACGACTTTTTAACCAGACTTATGTATATTTCCTCGTAAAATACATGGGGAATGCCTTTGGGGAAAATTCCACTTAGGGTTAGGGTTAGCTCTCCATGAATTCGCTGAGCAAAATGGACATCGCCATTGGATTTGGAGCCCATCAGTATGGTTAGGAGGGAGCACGACTTTTTAACCAGACTTATGTTTATTTCCAAGGAAAATACATGGGAAATGCCTTTGGGGAAAATTCCACTTAGGGTTGGGGTTAGCTCTCCATGAATTCGCAGAGCAAAATGGACATCGCCATTGGATTTGGAGCCCATCAGTATGGTTAGGAGGGAGCACGACTTTTTAACCAGACTTATGTTTATTTCCTAGTAAAATACATGGGAAATGCCTTTGGGGAAAATTCCACTTAGGGTTAGGGTTAGCTCTCCATGAATTCGCAGAGCAAAATGGACATCGCCATTGGATTTGGAGCCCATCAGTATGGTTAGGAGGGAGCACGACTTTTTAACCAGACTTATGTTTATTTCCTAGTAAAATACATGGGAAATGCCTTTGGGGAAAATTCCACTTAGGGTTAGGGTTAGCTCTCCATGAATTCGCAGAGCAAAACAGACATCACCATTGGATTTGGAGCCCATCAGTATGGTTAGGAGGGAGCACGACTTTTTAACCAGACTTATGTTTATTTCCTTGTAAAATACATGGGAAATGCCTTTGGGGAAAATTCCACTTAGGGTTAGGGTTAGCTCTCCATGAATTCGCAGAGCAAAATGGACATCGCCATTGGATTTGGAGCCCATCAGTATGGTTAGGAGGGAGCACGACTTTTTAACCAGACTTATATATATTTCCTAGTAAAATACATGGGGAATGCCATTGGGGAAAATTCCACTTAGGGTTAGGGTTAGCTCTCCATGAATTCGCAGAGCAAAATGGACATCGCCATTGGATTTGGAGCCCATCAGTATGGTTAGGAGGGAGCACGACTTTTTAACCAGACTTATATATATTTCCTAGTAAAATACATGGGGAATGCCATTGGGGAAAATTCCACTTAGGGTTAGGGTTAGCTCTCCATGAATTCGCAGAGCAAAATGGACATCGCCATTGGATTTGGAGCCCATCAGTATGGTTAGGAGGGAGCACGACTTTTTAACCAGACGTATGTATATTTCCTAGTAAAATACATGGGGAATGCCATTGGGGAAAATTCCACTTAGGGTTAGGGTTAGCTCTCCATGAATTCGCAGAGCAAAATGGACATCGCCATTGGATTTGGAGCCCATCAGTATGGTTAGGAGGGAGCACGACTTTTTAACCAGACGTATGTATATTTCCTAGTAAAATACATGGGGAATGCCATTGGGGAAAATTCCACTTAGGGTTAGGGTTAGCTCTCCATGAATTCTCAGAGCAAAATGGACATCGCCATTGGATTTGGAGCCCAATAGTATGGTTAGGAGGGAGCACGACTTTTTAGCCGTCCTTACATACATTTCCTGGCAAAATACACGGGGAAATGCCTTTGGGGAAAATTCCACTTAGGGTTAGGGTTAGCTCTCCATGAATTCACAGAGCAAAATGGACATCGCCATTGGATTTGGAGCCCAATAGTATGGTTAGGAGGGAGCACGACTTTTTAGCCGTCCTTACATACATTTCCTGGCAAAATACACGGGGAAATGCCTTTGGGGAAAATTCCACTTAGGGTTAGGGTTAGCTCTCTATGAATTCGCAGAGCAAAACAGATATCACCATTGGATTTGCAGGCCATCAGTATGGTTAGGAGGGAGCACGACTTTTTAACCAGACTTATGTATATTTCCTCGTAAAATACATGGGGAATGCCAATGGGGAAAATTCCACTTAGGGTTAGGGTTAGCTCTCCATTAATTCGCAGAGCAAAATGGACATCGCCATTGGATTTGGAGCCCATCAGTATGGTTAGGAGGGAGCACGACTTTTTAACCAGACTTATGTTTATTTCCTAGTAAAATACATGGGGAATGCCATTGGGGAAAATTCCACTTAGGTTTAGGGTTAGCTCTCCATGAATTTGCAGAGCAAAATGGACATCGCCATTGGATTTGGAGCCCATCAGTATGGTTAGAAGGGAACACGACTTTTTAACCAGACTTATGTTTATTTCCTAGTAAAATACATGGGAAATGCCTTTGGGGAAAATTCCACTTAGGGTTAGGGTTAGCTCTCTATGAATTCGCAGAGCAAAACAGACATCACCATTGGATTTGCAGCCCATCAGTATGGTTAGGAGGGAGCACGACTTTTTAACCAGACTTATATATATTTCCTCCTAAAATACATGGGGAATGCCAATGGGGAAAATTCCACTTAGGGTTAGGGTTAGCTCTCCATGAATTCGCAGAGCAAAATGGACATCGCCATTGGATTTGGAGCCCATCAGTATGGTTAGGAGGGAGCACGACTTTTTAACCAGACTTATGTTTATTTCCTAGTAAAATACATGGGAAATGCCTTTGGGGAAAATTCCACTTAGGGTTAGGGTTAGCTCTCCATGAATTTGCAGAGCAAAACAGACATCACCATTGGATTTGGAGCCCATCAGTATGGTTAGGAGGGAGCACGACTTTTTAACCAGACTTATGTATATTTCCTAGTAAAATACATGGGGAATGCCAATGGGGAAAATTCCACTTAGGGTTAGGGTTAGCTCTCCATGAATTCGCAGAGCAAAATGGACATCGCCATTGGATTTGGAGCCCATCAGTATGGTTAGGAGGGAGCACGACTTTTTAACCAGACTTATGTGATTTTATAGTGATTTATTGACATTTATAGGCCGCCCTTTTCCCTGAGGGGACTCAGGGCGGCTCACATAAATCAGGGAAGGGGAAATGCAGACAATAACAAAGACACATATAATAAGAACAGTAACCAACATGCATTCATCATTCGGGAGGGGCAACTATCTTCATCCCCAGGCCTGACGGGCTAGCCAGTTCTTCAAGGCTGTGCGGAAGGCCTGGACGGTGGTGAGGGTACGAATCTCCACGGGGAGCTCGTTCCAAAGGGTCGGGGCAACTACTGAAAAGGCCCTCCTCCTTGTAGTTGCCAGCCGACACTGGCTGGCCGATGGAATACGGAGGAGGCCCAATCTGTGTGATCTTATTGGTCGCAGGGAGGTAATTGGCAGAAGGCGGTCTCTCAAGTATCCAGATCCACTACCATGTAGGGCTTTATGGGTGATTAACAGCACCTTGAAGCGCATCCGGAAGTCGACAGGTAGCCAGCGCAGCTCCCGGAGGATAGGTGTAATGTGGGTGAACCGCGGTGCACCCACAATCGCTCGCGCGGCCGCGTTCTGCACCAGCTGAAAACGCCGGATGCTCTTCAAGGGCAGCCCCATGTAGAGCACATTGCAGTATTCCAGCCTAGAGGTCACGAGGGCCCGAGTGACTGTTGTGAGTGCCTCCCGATTCAGGTAGGGTCGCAACTGGCGCACCAGGCGAACCTGGGCGAATGCCCCCCTAGCCACAGCCGTCAAATGATGGTCGAACGATAGCTGTGGATCTAGGAGGACTCCTAAGTTGCGAACCCTCTCTGAGGGGTATAGAGTTTGACCCCCCAGCCTGAGAGATGGAATATTGGTGGAATCCTTGGGAGGGAAACACAACAGCCACTCGGTCTTTTCTGGGTTGAGCACAAGCTTGTTAGCCTTCATCCAGTCCATAACCGCCTCCAGACCCCGGCCCATCACATCTGCCGCTTCATTGAGTTGGCACGGGGCGGACAGATACAGTTGAGTATCGTCCGCATATTGATGGTATCTGATCCCGTGCCTGCGGATGATCTCTCCCAGCGGTTTCATGTAGATGTTGAATAGTAGGGGGGATAAGACCGAACCCTGAGGCACCCCATATGTTAGGGGCCTAGGGGACGATCTCTGCCCCCCCACTAACACCGACTGCGACCTGTCTGAGAGGTAGGAAAAGAACCACCGTAGCACGGTGCCTCCCACTCCCACCCCCCGCAGTCGTCGCAGAAGGATACCATGGTCGATGGTATCGAAAGCCGCTGAGAGGTCAAGGAGAACCAGGATGGAGGGGAATCCTCCATCTCTGGCTCTCCAGAGATCATCCGTCAATGCGACCAAAGCGGTTTCTGTGCTGTAGCCGGGTCTGAAGCCTGACTGGAAGGGGTCGAGATAGTTTGTTGTTAGTTATGTTTATTTCCTTGTAAAATACATGGGAAATGCCTTTGGGGAAAATTCCACTTAGGGTTAGGGTTAGCTCTCCATGAAATCGCAGAGCAAAATGGACATCGCCATTGGATTTGGAGCCCATCAGTATGGTTAGGAGGGAGCACGACTTTTTAACCAGACGTATGTATATTTCCTAGTAAAATACATGGGGAATGCCATTGGGGAAAATTCCACTTAGGGTTAGGGTTAGCTCTCCATGAATTCGCAGAGCAAAATGGACATCGCCATTGGATTTGGAGCCCATCAGTATGGTTAGGAGGGAGCACGACTTTTTAATCAGACTTATGGTTATTTCCGAGTAAAATACACGGGGAAATGCCTTTGGGGAAAATTCCACTTAGGGTTAGGGTTAGCTCTCTATGAATTCGCAGAGCAAAACAGACATCACCATTGAATTTGCAGCCCATCAGTATGGTTAGGAGGGAGCACGACTTTTTAACCAGACTTATGTTTATTTCCTAGTAAAATACATGGGAAATGCCTTTGGGGAAAATTCCACTTAGGGTTAGGGTTAGCTCTCCATGAATTTGCAGAGCAAAACAGACATCACCATTGGATTTGGAGCCCATCAGTATGGTTAGGAGGGAGCACGACTTTTTAACCAGACTTATGTATATTTCCTAGTAAAATACATGGGGAATGCCAATGGGGAAAATTCCACTTAGGGTTAGGGTTAGCTCTCCATGAATTCGCAGAGCAAAATGGACATCGCCATTGGATTTGGAGCCCATCAGTATGGTTAGGAGGGAGCACGACTTTTTAACCAGACTTATGTTTATTTCCTAGTAAAATACACGGGGAATGCCAATGGGGAAAATTCCACTTAGGGTTAGGGTTAGCTCTCTATGAATTCGCAGAGCAAAACAGACATCACCATTGGATTTGCAGCCCATCAGTATGGTTAGGAGGGAGCACAACTTTTTAACCAGACTTATGTTTATTTCCTAGTAAAATACATGGGAAATGCCTTTGGGCAAAATTCCACTTAGGGTTAGGGTTAGCTCTCCATGAATTCGCAGAGCAAAATGGACATCGCCATTGGATTTGGAGCCCATCAGTATGGTTAGGAGGGAGCACGACTTTTTAACCAGACTTATATATATTTCCTAGTAAAATACATGGGGAATGCCAATGGGGAAAATTTCACTTAGGGTTAGGGTTAGCTCTCCATGAATTCGCAGAGCAAAATGGACATCGCCATTGGATTTGGAGCCCATCAGTATGGTTAGGAGGGAGCACGACTTTTTAACCAGACTTATGTTTATTTCCTAGTAAAATACATGGGAAATGCCTTTGGGGAAAATTCCACTTAGGGTTGGGGTTAGCTCTCCATGAATTCGCAGAGCAAAATGGACATCGCCATTGGATTTGGAGCCCATCAGTATGGTTAGGAGGGAGCACGACTTTTTAACCAGACTTATGTTTATTTCCTAGTAAAATACATGGGAAATGCCTTTGGGGAAAATTCCACTTAGGGTTAGGGTTAGCTCTCCATGAATTCGCAGAGCAAAATGGACATCGCCATTGGATTTGGAGCCCATCAGTATGGTTAGGAGGGAGCACGACTTTTTAACCAGACTTATGTTTATTTCCTAGTAAAATACATGGGAAATGCCTTTGGGGAAAATTCCACTTAGGGTTAGGGTTAGCTCTCCATGAATTCGCAGAGCAAAACAGACATCACCATTGGATTTGGAGCCCATCAGTATGGTTAGGAGGGAGCACGACTTTTTAACCAGACTTATGTTTATTTCCTTGTAAAATACATGGGAAATGCCTTTGGGGAAAATTCCACTTAGGGTTAGGGTTAGCTCTCCATGAATTCGCAGAGCAAAATGGACATCGCCATTGGATTTGGAGCCCATCAGTATGGTTAGGAGGGAGCACGACTTTTTAACCAGACTTATGTTTATTTCCTAGTAAAATACATGGGAAATGCCTTTGGGGAAAATTCCACTTAGGGTTAGGGTTAGCTCTCCATGAATTCGCAGAGCAAAATGGACATCGCCATTGGATTTGGAGCCCATCAGTATGGTTAGGAGGGAGCACGACTTTTTAACCAGACTTATGTTTATTTCCTAGTAAAATACACGGGGAAATGCCTTTGGGGAAAATTCCACTTAGGGTTAGGGTTAGCTCTCTATGAATTCGCAGAGCAAAACAGACATCACCATTGGATTTGCAGCCCATCAGTATGGTTAGGAGGGAGCACGACTTTTTAACCAGACTTATGTTTATTTCCTAGTAAAATACATGGGAAATGCCTTTGGGCAAAATTCCACTTAGGGTTAGGGTTAGCTCTCCATGAATTCGCAGAGCAAAATGGACATCGCCATTGGATTTGGAGCCCATCAGTATGGTTAGGAGGGAGCACGACTTTTTAACCAGACTTATATATATTTCCTAGTAAAATACATGGGGAATGCCAATGGGGAAAATTCCACTTAGGGTTAGGGTTAGCTCTCCATGAATTCGCAGAGCAAAATGGACATCGCCATTGGATTTGGAGCCCATCAGTATGGTTAGGAGGGAGCACGACTTTTTAACCAGACTTATGTTTATTTCCTAGTAAAATACATGGGAAATGCCTTTGGGGAAAATTCCAATTAGGGTTAGGGTTAGCTCTCCATGAATTCGCAGAGCAAAACAGACATCACCATTGGATTTGGAGCCCATCAGTATGGTTAGGAGGGAGCATGACTTTTTAACCAGACTTATGTATATTTCCTAGTAAAATACATGGGGAATGCCAATGGGGAAAATTCCACTTAGGGTTAGAGTTAGCTCTCCATGAATTCGCAGAGCAAAATGGACATCGGCATTGGATTTGGAGCCCATCAGTATGGTTAGGAGGGAGCACGACTTTTTAACCAGACTTATATATATTTCCTAGTAAAATACATGGGGAATGCCAATGGGGAAAATTCCACTTAGGGTTAGGGTTAGCTCTCCATGAATTCGCAGAGCAAAATGGACATCGGCATTGGATTTGGAGCCCATCAGTATGGTTAGGAGGGAGCACGACTTTTTAACCAGACTTATGTTTATTTCCTAGTAAAATACATGGGAAATGCCTTTGGGGAAAATTCCACTTAGGGTTAGGGTTAGCTCTCCATGAATTCGCAGAGCAAAATGGACATCGCCATTGGATTTGGAGCCCATCAGTATGGTTAGTAGGGAGCACGACTTTTTAACCAGACGTATGTATATTTCCTAGTAAAATATATGGGGAATGCCATTGGGGAAAATTCCACTTAGGGTTAGGGTTAGCTCTCCATGAATTCGCTGAGCAAAACAGACATCACCATTGGATTTGGAGCCCATCAGTATGGTTAGGAGGGAGCACGACTTTTTAACCAGACTTATGTATATTTCCTAGTAAAACACATGGGGAATGCCAATGGGGAAAATTCCACTTAGGGTTAGGGTTAGCTCTCCATGAATTCGCAGAGCAAAATGGACATCGCCATTGGATTTGGAGCCCATCAGTATGGTTAGGAGGGAGCATGACTTTTTAACCAGACTTATGTTTATTTCCTTGTAAAATACATGGGAAATGCCTTTGGGGAAAATTCCACTTAGGGTTAGGGTTAGCTCTCCATGAATTCGCAGAGCAAAATGGACATCGCCATTGGATTTGGAGCCCATCAGTATGGTTAGGAGGGAGCACGACTTTTTAACCAGACGTATGTATATTTCCTAGTAAAATACATGGGGAATGCCATTGGGGAAAATTCCACTTAGGGTTAGGGTTAGCTCTCCATGAATTCGCAGAGCAAAATGGACATCGCCATTGGATTTGGAGCCCATCAGTATGGTTAGGAGGGAGCACGACTTTTTAACCAGACTTATGTTTATTTCCTAGTAAAATACACGGGGAAATGCCTTTGGGGAAAATTCCACTTAGGGTTAGGGTTAGCTCTCTATGAATTCGCAGAGCAAAACAGACATCACCATTGGATTTGGAGCCCATCAGTATGGTTAGGAGGGAGCACGACTTTTTAACCAGACTTATGTATATTTCCTAGTAAAATACATGGGGAATGCCAATGGGGAAAATTCCACTTAGGGTTAGAGTTAGCTCTCCATGAATTCGCAGAGCAAAATGGACATCGTCATTGGATTTGGAGCCCATCAGTATGGTTAGGAGGGATCACGACTTTTTAACCAGACGTATGTATATTTCCTAGTAAAATACATGGGAAATGCCTTTGGGGAAAATTCCACTTAGGGTTAGGGTTAGCTCTCCATGAATTCGCAGAGCAAAATGGACATCGCCATTGGATTTGGAGCCCATCAGTATGGTTAGGAGGGAGCACGACTTTTTAACCAGACTTATGTTTATTTCCTTGTAAAATACATGGGAAATGCCTTTGGGGAAAATTCCACTTAGGGTTAGGGTTAGCTCTCCATGAATTCGCAGAGCAAAACAGACATCACCATTGGATTTGGAGCCCATCAGTATGGTTAGGAGGGAGCACGATTTTTTAACCAGACTTATGTATATTTCCTAGTAAAATACATGGGGAATGCCAATGGGGAAAATTCCACTTAGGGTTAGAGTTAGCTCTCCATGAATTCGCAGAGCAAAATGGACATCGCCATTGGATTTGGAGCCCATCAGTATGGTTAGGAGGGAGCACGACTTTTTAACCAGACTTATATATATTTCCTAGTAAAATACATGGGGAATGCCAATGGGGAAAATTTCACTTAGGGTTAGGGTTAGCTCTCCATGAATTCGCAGAGCAAAATGGACATCGCCATTGGATTTGGAGCCCATCAGTATGGTTAGGAGGGAGCACGACTTTTTAACCAGACTTATGTTTATTTCCTAGTAAAATACATGGGAAATGCCTTTGGGGAAAATTCCACTTAGGGTTGGGGTTAGCTCTCCATGAATTCGCAGAGCAAAATGGACATCGCCATTGGATTTGGAGCCCATCAGTATGGTTAGGAGGGAGCACGACTTTTTAACCAGACGTATGTATATTTCCTAGTAAAATACATGGGGAATGCCATTGGGGAAAATTCCACTTAGGGTTAGGGTTAGCTCCCCATGAATTCGCAGAGCAAAATGGACATCGCCATTGGATTTGGAGCCCATCAGTATGGTTAGGAGGGAGCACGACTTTTTAACCAGACTTATGTTTATTTCCTAGTAAAATACATGGGAAATGCCTTTGGGGAAAATTCCACTTAGGGTTAGGGTTAGCTCTCCATGAATTCGCAGAGCAAAACAGACATCACCATTGGATTTGGAGCCCATAAGTATGGTTAGGAGGGAGCACGACTTTTTAAACAGACTTATGTTTATTTCCTTGTAAAATACATGGGAAATGCCTTTGGGGAAAATTGCACTTAGGGTTAGGGTTAGCTCTCCATGAATTCGCAGAGCAAAATGGACATCGCCATTGGATTTGGAGCCCATCAGTATGGTTAGGAGGGAGCACGACTTTTTAACCAGACTTATATATATTTCCTAGTAAAATACATGGGGAATGCCAATGGGGAAAATTCCACTTAGGGTTAGGGTTAGCTCTCCATGAATTCGCAGAGCAAAATGGACATCGCCATTGGATTTGGAGCCCATCAGTATGGTTAGGAGGGAGCACGACTTTTTAACCAGACTTATGTTTATTTCCTTGTAAAATACATGGGAAATGCCTTTGGGGAAAATTCCACTTAGGGTTAGGGTTAGCTCTCCATGAATTCGCAGAGCAAAACAGACATCACCATTGGATTTGGAGCCCATCAGTATGGTTAGGAGGGAGCACGATTTTTTAACCAGACTTATGTATATTTCCTAGTAAAATACATGGGGAATGCCAATGGGGAAAATTCCACTTAGGGTTAGAGTTAGCTCTCCATGAATTCGCAGAGCAAAATGGACATCGCCATTGGATTTGGAGCCCATCAGTATGGTTAGGAGGGAGCACGACTTTTTAACCAGACTTATATATATTTCCTAGTAAAATACATGGGGAATGCCAATGGGGAAAATTTCACTTAGGGTTAGGATTAGCTCTCCATGAATTCGCAGAGCAAAATGGACATCGCCATTGGATTTGGAGCCCATCAGTATGGTTAGGAGGGAGCACGACTTTTTAACCAGACTTATGTTTATTTCCTAGTAAAATACATGGGAAATGCCTTTGGGGAAAATTCCACTTAGGGTTGGGGTTAGCTCTCCATGAATTCGCAGAGCAAAATGGACATCGCCATTGGATTTGGAGCCCATCAGTATGGTTAGGAGGGAGCACGACTTTTTAACCAGACGTATGTATATTTCCTAGTAAAATACATGGGGAATGCCATTGGGGAAAATTCCACTTAGGGTTAGGGTTAGCTCCCCATGAATTCACAGAGCAAAATGGACATCGCCATTGGATTTGGAGCCCATCAGTATGGTTAGGAGGGAGCACGACTTTTTAACCAGACTTATGTTTATTTCCTAGTAAAATACATGGGAAATGCCTTTGGGGAAAATTCCACTTAGGGTTAGGGTTAGCTCTCCATGAATTCGCAGAGCAAAACAGACATCACCATTGGATTTGGAGCCCATAAGTATGGTTAGGAGGGAGCACGACTTTTTAACCAGACTTATGTTTATTTCCTTGTAAAATACATGGGAAATGCCTTTGGGGAAAATTCCACTTAGGGTTAGGGTTAGCTCTCCATGAATTCGCAGAGCAAAATGGACATCGCCATTGGATTTGGAGCCCATCAGTATGGTTAGGAGGGAGCACGACTTTTTAACCAGACTTATATATATTTCCTAGTAAAATACATGGGGAATGCCAATGGGGAAAATTCCACTTAGGGTTAGGGTTAGCTCTCCATGAATTCGCAGAGCAAAATGGACATCGCCATTGGATTTGGAGCCCATCAGTATGGTTAGGAGGGAGCACGACTTTTTAACCAGACTTATGTTTATTTCCTAGTAAAATACATGGGAAATGCCTTTGGGGAAAATTCCAATTAGGGTTAGGGTTAGCTCTCCATGAATTCGCAGAGCAAAACAGACATCACCATTGGATTTGGAGCCCATCAGTATGGTTAGGAGGGAGCATGACTTTTTAACCAGACTTATGTATATTTCCTAGTAAAATACATGGGGAATTCCAATGGGGAAAATTCCACTTAGGGTTACAGTTAGCTCTCCATGAATTCGCAGAGCAAAATGGACATCGTCATTGGATTTGGAGCCCATCATTATGGTTAGGAGGGAGCACGACTTTTTAACCAGACTTATGTTTATTTCCTAGTAAAATACATGGGAAATGCCTTTGGGGAAAATTCCACTTAGGGTTAGGGTTAGCTCTCCATGAATTCGCAGAGCAAAACAGACATCACCATTGGATTTGGAGCCCATCAGTATGGTTAGGAGGGAGCACGACTTTTTAACCAGACTTATGTATATTTCCTAGTAAAATACATGGGGAATGCCAATGGGGAAAATTCCACTTAGGGTTAGGGTTAGCTCTCCATGAATTCGCAGAGCAAAATTGACATCGCCATTGGATTTGGAGCCCATCAGTATGGTTAGGAGGGAGCACGACTTTTTAACCAGACTTATGTTTATTTCCTTGTAAAATACATGGGAAATGCCTTTGGGGAAAATTCCACTTAGGGTTAGGGTTAGCTCTCTATGAATTCGCAGAGCAAAACAGACATCACCATTGGATTTGCAGCCCATCAGTATGGTTAGGAGGGAGCACGACTTTTTAACCAGACTTATGTATATTTCCTAGTCAAATACATGGGGAATGCCAATGGGGAAAATTCCACTAAGGGTTAGAGTTAGCTCTCCATGAATTCGCAGAGCAAAATGGACATCGTCATTGGATTTGGAGCCCATCAGTATGGTTAGGAGGGAGCACGACTTTTTAACCAGACGTATGTATATTTCCTAGTAAAATACATGGGGAATGCCATTGGGGAAAATTCCACTTAGGGTTAGGGTTAGCTCTCCATGAATTCGCAGAGCAAAATGGACATCGCCATTGGATTTGGAGCCCATCAGTATGGTTAGGAGGGGGCACGACTTTTTAACCAGACTTATATATATTTCCTAGTAAAATACATGGGGAATGCCAATGGGGAAAATTCCACTTAGGGTTAGGGTTAGCTCTCCATGAATTCGCAGAGCAAAATGGACATCGCCATTGGATTTGGAGCCCATCAGTATGGTTAGGAGGGAGCACGACTTTTTAACCAGACTTATGTTTATTTCCTAGTAAAATACATGGGAAATGCCTTTGGGGAAAATTCCAATTAGGGTTAGGGTTAGCTCTCCATGAATTCGCAGAGCAAAACAGACATCACCATTGGATTTGGAGCCCATCAGTATGGTTAGGAGGGAGCATGACTTTTTAACCAGACTTATGTATATTTCCTAGTAAAATACATGGGGAATTCCAATGGGGAAAATTCCACTTAGGGTTACAGTTAGCTCTCCATGAATTCGCAGAGCAAAATGGACATCGTCATTGGATTTGGAGCCCATCATTATGGTTAGGAGGGAGCACGACTTTTTAACCAGACTTATGTTTATTTCCTAGTAAAATACATGGGAAATGCCTTTGGGGAAAATTCCACTTAGGGTTAGGGTTAGCTCTCCATGAATTCGCAGAGCAAAACAGACATCACCATTGGATTTGGAGCCCATCAGTATGGTTAGGAGGGAGCACGACTTTTTAACCAGACTTATGTATATTTCCTAGTAAAATACATGGGGAATGCCAATGGGGAAAATTCCACTTAGGGTTAGGGTTAGCTCTCCATGAATTCGCAGAGCAAAATTGACATCGCCATTGGATTTGGAGCCCATCAGTATGGTTAGGAGGGAGCACGACTTTTTAACCAGACTTATGTTTATTTCCTTGTAAAATACATGGGAAATGCCTTTGGGGAAAATTCCACTTAGGGTTAGGGTTAGCTCTCTATGAATTCGCAGAGCAAAACAGACATCACCATTGGATTTGCAGCCCATCAGTATGGTTAGGAGGGAGCACGACTTTTTAACCAGACTTATGTATATTTCCTAGTCAAATACATGGGGAATGCCAATGGGGAAAATTCCACTAAGGGTTAGAGTTAGCTCTCCATGAATTCGCAGAGCAAAATGGACATCGTCATTGGATTTGGAGCCCATCAGTATGGTTAGGAGGGAGCACGACTTTTTAACCAGACGTATGTATATTTCCTAGTAAAATACATGGGGAATGCCATTGGGGAAAATTCCACTTAGGGTTAGGGTTAGCTCTCCATGAATTCGCAGAGCAAAATGGACATCGCCATTGGATTTGGAGCCCATCAGTATGGTTAGGAGGGGGCACGACTTTTTAACCAGACTTATGTTTATTTCCTAGTAAAATACATGGGGAATGCCATTGGGGAAAATTCCACTTAGGGTTAGGGTTAGCTCTCCATGAATTCGCAGAGCAAAATGGACATCGCCATTGGATTTGGAGCCCATCAGTATGGTTAGGAGGGAACACGACTTTTTAACCAGACTTATGTTTATTTCCTAGTAAAATACATGGGAAATGCCTTTGGGGAAAATTCCACTTAGGGTTAGGGTTAGCTCTCCATGAATTCGCAGAGCAAAATGGACATCGCCATTGGATTTGGAGCCCATCAGTATGGTTAGGAGGGAGCACGACTTTTTAACCAGACTTATGTTTATTCCCTAGTAAAATACACGGGGAAATGCCTTTGGGGAAAATTCCACTTAGGGTTAGGGTTAGCTCTCTATGAATTCGCAGAGCAAAACAGACATCACCATTGGATTTGCAGCCCATCAGTATGGTTAGGAGGGAGCACGACTTTTTAACCAGACTTATGTTTATTTCCTGGTAAAATACATGGGAAATGCCTTTGGGCAAAATTCCACTTAGGGTTAGGGTTAGCTCTCCATGAATTCGCAGAGCAAAATGGACATCGCCATTGGATTTGGAGCCCATCAGTATGGTTAGGAGGGAGCACGACTTTTTAACCAGACTTATATATATTTCCTAGTAAAATACATGGGGAATGCCAATGGGGAAAATTCCACTTAGGGTTAGGGTTAGCTCTCCATGAATTCGCAGAGCAAAATGGACATCGCCATTGGATTTGGAGCCCATCAGTATGGTTAGGAGGGAGCACGACTTTTTAACCAGACTTATGTTTATTTCCTAGTAAAATACATGGGAAATGCCTTTGGGGAAAATTCCAATTAGGGTTAGGGTTAGCTCTCCATGAATTCGCAGAGCAAAACAGACATCACCATTGGATTTGGAGCCCATCAGTATGGTTAGGAGGGAGCATGACTTTTTAACCAGACTTATGTATATTTCCTAGTAAAATACATGGGGAATGCCAATGGGGAAAATTCCACTTAGGGTTAGAGTTAGCTCTCCATGAATTCGCAGAGCAAAATGGACATCGGCATTGGATTTGGAGCCCATCAGTATGGTTAGGAGGGAGCACGACTTTTTAACCAGACTTATATATATTTCCTAGTAAAATACATGGGGAATGCCAATGGGGAAAATTCCACTTAGGGTTAGGGTTAGCTCTCCATGAATTCGCAGAGCAAAATGGTCATCGGCATTGGATTTGGAGCCCATCAGTATGGTTAGGAGGGAGCACGACTTTTTAACCAGACTTATGTTTATTTCCTAGTAAAATACATGGGAAATGCCTTTGGGGAAAATTCCACTTAGGGTTAGGGTTAGCTCTCCATGAATTCGCAGAGCAAAATGGACATCGCCATTGGATTTGGAGCCCATCAGTATGGTTAGTAGGGAGCACGACTTTTTAACCAGACGTATGTATATTTCCTAGTAAAATATATGGGGAATGCCATTGGGGAAAATTCCACTTAGGGTTAGGGTTAGCTCTCCATGAATTCGCAGAGCAAAACAGACATCACCATTGGATTTGGAGCCCATCAGTATGGTTAGGAGGGAGCACGACTTTTTAACCAGACTTATGTATATTTCCTAGTAAAACACATGGGGAATGCCAATGGGGAAAATTCCACTTAGGGTTAGGGTTAGCTCTCCATGAATTCGCAGAGCAAAATGGACATCGCCATTGGATTTTGAGCCCATCAGTATGGTTAGGAGGGAGCACGACTTTTTAACCAGACTTATGTTTATTTCCTTGTAAAATACATGGGAAATGCCTTTGGGGAAAATTCCACTTAGGGTTAGGGTTAGCTCTCCATGAATTCGCAGAGCAAAATGGACATCGCCATTGGATTTGGAGCCCATCAGTATGGTTAGGAGGGAGCACGACTTTTTAACCAGACTTATGTTTATTTCCTAGTAAAATACACGGGGAAATGCCTTTGGGGAAAATTCCACTTAGGGTTAGGGTTAGCTCTCTATGAATTCGCAGAGCAAAACAGACATCACCATTGGATTTGCAGCCCATCAGTATGGTTAGGAGGGAGCACGACTTTTTAACCAGACTTATGTATATTTCCTAGTAAAATACATGGGGAATGCCAATGGGGAAAATTCCACTTAGGGTTAGAGTTAGCTCTCCATGAATTCGCAGAGCAAAATGGACATCGTCATTGGATTTGGAGCCCATCAGTATGGTTAGGAGGGAGCACGACTTTTTAACCAGACGTATGTATATTTCCTAGTAAAATACATGGGAAATGCCTTTGGGGAAAATTCCACTTAGGGTTAGGGTTAGCTCTCCATGAATTCGCAGAGCAAAATGGACATCGCCATTGGATTTGGAGCCCATCAGTATGGTTAGGAGGGAGCACGACTTTTTAACCAGACTTATGTTTATTTCCTTGTAAAATACATGGGAAATGCCTTTGGGGAAAATTCCACTTAGGGTTAGGGTTAGCTCTACATGAATTCGCAGAGCAAAACAGACATCACCATTGGATTTGGAGCCCATCAGTATGGTTAGGAGGGAGCACGATTTTTTAACCAGACTTATGTATATTTCCTAGTAAAATACATGGGGAATGCCAATGGGGAAAATTCCACTTAGGGTTAGAGTTAGCTCTCCATGAATTCGCAGAGCAAAATGGACATCGCCATTGGATTTGGAGCCCATCAGTATGGTTAGGAGGGAGCACGACTTTTTAACCAGACTTATATATATTTCCTAGTAAAATACATGGGGAATGCCAAGGGGGAAAATTTCACTTAGGGTTAGGGTTAGCTCTCCATGAATTCGCAGAGCAAAATGGACATCGCCATTGGATTTGGAGCCCATCAGTATGGTTAGGAGGGAGCACGACTTTTTAACCAGACTTATGTTTATTTCCTAGTAAAATACATGGGAAATGCCTTTGGGGAAAATTCCACTTAGGGTTGGGGTTAGCTCTCCATGAATTCGCAGAGCAAAATGGACATCGCCATTGGATTTGGAGCCCATCAGTATGGTTAGGAGGGAGCACGACTTTTTAACCAGACGTATGTATATTTCCTAGTAAAATACATGGGGAATGCCATTGGGGAAAATTCCACTTAGGGTTAGGGTTAGCTCCCCATGAATTCACAGAGCAAAATGGACATCGCCATTGGATTTGGAGCCCATCAGTATGGTTAGGAGGGAGCACGACTTTTTAACCAGACTTATGTTTATTTCCTAGTAAAATACATGGGAAATGCCTTTGGGGAAAATTCCACTTAGGGTTAGGGTTAGCTCTCCATGAATTCGCAGAGCAAAACAGACATCACCATTGGATTTGGAGCCCATAAGTATGGTTAGGAGGGAGCACGACTTTTTAACCAGACGTATGTATATTTCCTAGTACAATACATGGGGAATGCCATTGGGGAAAATTCCACTTAGGGTTAGGGTTAGCTCTCCATGAATTCACAGAGCAAAATGGACATCGCCATTGGATTTGGAGCCCAATAGTATGGTTAGGAGGGAGCACGACTTTTTAGCCGTCCTTACATACATTTCCTGGCAAAATACAGGGGGAAATGCCTTTGGGGAAAATTCCACTTAGGGTTAGGGTTAGCTCTCTATAAATTCGCAGAGCAAAACAGACATCGCCATTGTATTTGCAGCCCATCAGTATGGTTAGGAGGGAGCACGACTTTTTAGCCATCCTTACATACATTTCCTGGCAAAATACACGGGGAAATGCCTTTGGGGAAAATTCCACTTAGGGTTAGGGTTAGCTCTCTATGAATTCGCAGAGCAAAACAGATATCACCATTGGATTTGCAGGCCATCAGTATGGTTAGGAGGGAGCACGACTTTTTAACCAGACTTATGTATATTTCCTCGTAAAATACATGGGAAATGCCTTTGGGGAAAATTCCACTTAGGGTTGGGGTTAGCTCTCCATGAATTCGCAGAGCAAAATGGACATCGCCATTGGATTTGGAGCCCATCAGTATGGTTAGGAGGGAGCACGACTTTTTAACCAGACGTAGGTATATTTCCTAGTAAAATACATGGGGAATGCCATTGGGGAAAATTCCACTTAGGGTTAGGGTTAGCTCTCCATGAATTCGCAGAGCAAAATGGACATCGTCATTGGATTTGGAGCCCATCAGTATGGTTAGGAGGGAGCACGACTTTTTAACCAGACGTATGTATATTTCCTAGTAAAATACATGGGAAATGCCTTTGGGGAAAATTCCACTTAGGGTTAGGGTTAGCTCTCCATGAATTCGCAGAGCAAAACAGACATCACCATTGGATTTGGAGCCCATAAGTATGGTTAGGAGGGAGCACGACTTTTTAACCAGACTTATGTTTATTTCCTTGTAAAATACATGGGGAATGCCAATGGGGAAAATTCCACTTAGGGTTAGGGTTAGCTCTCCATGAATTCGCAGAGCAAAATGGACATCGTCATTGGATTTGGAGCCCATCAGTATGGTTAGGAGGGAGCACGACTATTTAACCAGACGTATGTATATTTCCTAGTAAAATACATGGGGAATGCCATTGGGGAAAATTCCACTTAGGGTTAGGGTTAGCTCCCCATGAATTCACAGAGCAAAATGGACATCGCCATTGGATTTGGAGCCCATCAGTATGGTTAGGAGGGAGCACGACTTTTTAACCAGACTTATGTTTATTTCCTAGTAAAATACATGGGGAATGCCAATGGGGAAAATTCCACTTAGGGTTAGAGTTAGCTCTCCATGAATTCGCAGAGCAAAATGGACATCGTCATTGGATTTGGAGCCCATCAGTATGGTTAGGAGGGATCACGACTTTTTAACCAGACGTATGTATATTTCCTAGTAAAATACATGGGAAATGCCTTTGGGGAAAATTCCACTTAGGGTTAGGGTTAGCTCTCCATGAATTCGCAGAGCAAAATGGACATCGCCATTGGATTTGGAGCCCATCAGTATGGTTAGGAGGGAGCACGACTTTTTAACCAGACTTATGTTTATTTCCTTGTAAAATACATGGGAAATGCCTTTGGGGAAAATTCCACTTAGGGTTAGGGTTAGCTCTCCATGAATTCGCAGAGCAAAACAGACATCACCATTGGATTTGGAGCCCATCAGTATGGTTAGGAGGGAGCACGATTTTTTAACCAGACTTATGTATATTTCCTAGTAAAATACATGGGGAATGCCAATGGGGAAAATTCCACTTAGGGTTAGAGTTAGCTCTCCATGAATTCGCAGAGCAAAATGGACATCGCCATTGGATTTGGAGCCCATCAGTATGGTTAGGAGGGAGCACGACTTTTTAACCAGACTTATATATATTTCTTAGTAAAATACATGGGGAATGCCAATGGGGAAAATTTCACTTAGGGTTAGGGTTAGCTCTCCATGAATTCGCAGAGCAAAATGGACATCGCCATTGGATTTGGAGCCCATCAGTATGGTTAGGAGGGAGCACGACTTTTTAACCAGACTTATGTTTATTTCCTAGTAAAATACATGGGAAATGCCTTTGGGGAAAATTCCACTTAGGGTTGGGGTTAGCTCTCCATGAATTCGCAGAGCAAAATGGACATCGCCATTGGATTTGGAGCCCATCAGTATGGTTAGGAGGGAGCACGACTTTTTAACCAGACGTATGTATATTTCCTAGTAAAATACATGGGGAATGCCATTGGGGAAAATTCCACTTAGGGTTAGGGTTAGCTCCCCATGAATTCACAGAGCAAAATGGACATCGCCATTGGATTTGGAGCCCATCAGTATGGTTAGGAGGGAGCACGACTTTTTAACCAGACTTATGTTTATTTCCTAGTAAAATACATGGGAAATGCCTTTGGGGAAAATTCCACTTAGGGTTAGGGTTAGCTCTCCATGAATTCGCAGAGCAAAACAGACATCACCATTGGATTTGGAGCCCATAAGTATGGTTAGGAGGGAGCACGACTTTTTAACCAGACTTATGTTTATTTCCTTGTAAAATACATGGGAAATGCCTTTGGGGAAAATTCCACTTAGGGTTAGGGTTAGCTCTCCATGAATTCGCAGAGCAAAATGGACATCGCCATTGGATTTGGAGCCCATCAGTATGGTTAGGAGGGAGCACGACTTTTTAACCAGACTTATATATATTTCCTAGTAAAATACATGGGGAATGCCAATGGGGAAAATTCCACTTAGGGTTAGGGTTAGCTCTCCATGAATTCGCAGAGCAAAATGGACATCGCCATTGGATTTGGAGCCCATCAGTATGGTTAGGAGGGAGCACGACTTTTTAACCAGACTTATGTTTATTTCCTAGTAAAATACATGGGAAATGCCTTTGGGGAAAATTCCAATTAGGGTTAGGGTTAGCTCTCCATGAATTCGCAGAGCAAAACAGACATCACCATTGGATTTGGAGCCCATCAGTATGGTTAGGAGGGAGCATGACTTTTTAACCAGACTTATGTATATTTCCTAGTAAAATACATGGGGAATGCCAATGGGGAAAATTCCACTTAGGGTTAGAGTTAGCTCTCCATGAATTCGCAGAGCAAAATGGACATCGTCATTGGATTTGGAGCCCATCATTATGGTTAGGAGGGAGCACGACTTTTTAACCAGACTTATGTTTATTTCCTAGTAAAATACATGGGAAATGCCTTTGGGGAAAATTCTACTTAGGGTTAGGGTTAGCTCTCCATGAATTCGCAGAGCAAAACAGACATCACCATTGGATTTGGAGCCCATCAGTATGGTTAGGAGGGAGCACGACTTTTTAACCAGACTTATGTATATTTCCTAGTAAAATACATGGGGAATGCCAATGGGGAAAATTCCACTTAGGGTTAGGGTTAGCTCTCCATGAATTCGCAGAGCAAAATTGACATCGCCATTGGATTTGGAGCCCATCAGTATGGTTAGGAGGGAGCACGACTTTTTAACCAGACTTATGTTTATTTCCTTGTAAAATACATGGGAAATGCCTTTGGGGAAAATTCCACTTAGGGTTAGGGTTAGCTCTCTATGAATTCGCAGAGCAAAACAGACATCACCATTGGATTTGCAGCCCATCAGTATGGTTAGGAGGGAACACGACTTTTTAACCAGACTTTTGTATATTTCCTAGTCAAATACATGGGGAATGCCAATGGGGAAAATTCCACTAAGGGTTAGAGTTAGCTCTCCATGAATTCGCAGAGCAAAATGGACATCGCCATTGGATTTGGAGCCCATCAGTATGGTTAGGAGGGAGCACGACTTTTTAACCAGACTTATGTTTATTTCCTAGTAAAATACATGGGGAATGCCATTGGGGAAAATTCCACTTAGGGTTAGGGTTAGCTCTCCATGAATTCGCAGAGCAAAATGGACATCGCCATTGGATTTCGAGCCCATCAGTATGGTTAGGAGGGAACACGACTTTTTAACCAGACTTATGTTTATTTCCTAGTAAAATACATGGGAAATGCCTTTGGGGAAAATTCCACTTAGGGTTAGGGTTAGCTCTCCATGAATTCGCAGAGCAAAATGGACATCGCCATTGGATTTGGAGCCCATCAGTATGGTTAGGAGGGAGCACGACTTTTTAACCAGACTTATGTTTATTTCCTAGTAAAATACACGGGGAAATGCCTTTGGGGAAAATTCCACTTAGGGTTAGGGTTAGCTCTCTATGAATTCGCAGAGCAAAACAGACATCACCATTGGATTTGCAGCCCATCAGTATGGTTAGGAGGGAGCACGACTTTTTAACCAGACTTATGTTTATTTCCTCGTAAAATACATGGGAAATGCCTTTGGGGAAAATTCCACTTAGGGTTAGGGTTAGCTCTCCATGAATTCGCAGAGCAAAATGGACATCGCCATTGGATTTGGAGCCCATCAGTATGGTTAGGAGGGAGCACGACTTTTTAACCAGACTTATATATATTTCCTAGTAAAATACATGGGGAATGCCAATGGGGAAAATTCCACTTAGGGTTAGGGTTAGCTCTCCATGAATTCGCAGAGCAAAATGGACATCGCCATTGGATTTGGAGCCCATCAGTATGGTTAGGAGGGAGCACGACTTTTTAACCAGACTTATGTTTATTTCCTAGTAAAATACATGGGAAATGCCTTTGGGGAAAATTCTACTTAGGGTTAGGGTTAGCTCTCCATGAATTCGCAGAGCAAAATGGACATCGCCATTGGATTTGGAGCCCATCAGTATGGTTAGGAGGGAGCACGACTTTTTAACCAGACTTATATATATTTCCTAGTAAAATACATGGGAAATGCCTTTGGGGAAAATTCTACTTAGGGTTAGGGTTAGCTCTCCATGAATTCGCAGAGCAAAACAGACATCACCATTGGATTTGGAGCCCATCAGTATGGTTAGGAGGGAGCACGACTTTTTAACCAGACTTATGTATATTTCCTAGTAAAATACATGGGGAATGCCAATGGGGAAAATTCCACTTAGGGTTAGGGTTAGCTCTCCATGAATTCGCAGAGCAAAATTGACATCGCCATTGGATTTGGAGCCCATCAGTATGGTTAGGAGGGAGCACGACTTTTTAACCAGACTTATGTTTATTTCCTTGTAAAATACATGGGAAATGCCTTTGGGGAAAATTCCACTTAGGGTTAGGGTTAGCTCTCTATGAATTCGCAGAGCAAAACAGACATCACCATTGGATTTGCAGCCCATCAGTATGGTTAGGAGGGAGCACGACTTTTTAACCAGACTTATGTATATTTCCTAGTCAAATACATGGGGAATGCCAATGGGGAAAATTCCACTAAGGGTTAGAGTTAGCTCTCCATGAATTCGCAGAGCAAAATGGACATCGTCATTGGATTTGGAGCCCATCAGTATGGTTAGGAGGGAGCACGACTTTTTAACCAGACGTATGTATATTTCCTAGTAAAATACATGGGGAATGCCATTGGGGAAAATTCCACTTAGGGTTAGGGTTAGCTCTCCATGAATTCGCAGAGCAAAATGGACATCGCCATTGGATTTGGAGCCCATCAGTATGGTTAGGAGGGAGCACGACTTTTTAACCAGACTTATGTTTATTTCCTAGTAAAATACATGGGAAATGCCTTTGGGCAAAATTCCACTTAGGGTTAGGGTTAGCTCTCCATGAATTCGCAGAGCAAAATGGACATCGCCATTGGATTTGGAGCCCATCAGTATGGTTAGGAGGGAGCACGACTTTTTAACCAGACTTATATATATTTCCTAGTAAAATACATGGGGAATGCCAATGGGGAAAATTCCACTTAGGGTTAGGGTTAGCTCTCCATGAATTCGCAGAGCAAAATGGACATCGCCATTGGATTTGGAGCCCATCAGTATGGTTAGGAGGGAGCACGACTTTTTAACCAGACTTATGTTTATTTCCTAGTAAAATACATGGGAAATGCCTTTGGGGAAAATTCCAATTAGGGTTAGGGTTAGCTCTCCATGAATTCGCAGAGCAAAACAGACATCACCATTGGATTTGGAGCCCATCAGTATGGTTAGGAGGGAGCATGACTTTTTAACCAGACTTATGTATATTTCCTAGTAAAATACATGGGGAATGCCAATGGGGAAAATTCCGCTTAGGGTTAGAGTTAGCTCTCCATGAATTCGCAGAGCAAAATGGACATCGGCATTGGATTTGGAGCCCATCAGTCTGGTTAGGAGGGAGCACGACTTTTTAACCAGACTTATATATATTTCCTAGTAAAATACATGGGGAATGCCAATGGGGAAAATTCCACTTAGGGTTAGGGTTAGCTCTCCATGAATTCGCAGAGCAAAATGGACATCGCCATTGGATTTGGAGCCCATCAGTATGGTTAGGAGGGAGCACGACTTTTTAACCAGACTTATGTTTATTTCCTAGTAAAATACATGGGAAATGCCTTTGGGGAAAATTCCAATTAGGGTTAGGGTTAGCTCTCCATGAATTCGCAGAGCAAAATGGACATCGCCATTGGATTTGGAGCCCATCAGTGTGGTTAGTAGGGAGCACGACTTTTTAACCAGACGTATGTATATTTCCTAGTAAAATATATGGGGAATGCCATTGGGGAAAATTCCACTTAGGGTTAGTGTTAGCTCTCCATGAATTCGCAGAGCAAAACAGACATCACCATTGGATTTGGAGCCCATCAGTATGGTTAGGAGGGAGCACGACTTTTTAACCAGACTTATGTATATTTCCTAGTAAAACACATGGGGAATGCCAATGGGGAAAATTCCACTTAGGGTTAGGGTTAGCTCTCCATGAATTCGCAGAGCAAAATGGACATCGCCATTGGATTTGGAGCCCATCAGTATGGTTAGGAGGGAGCACGACTTTTTAACCAGACTTATGTTTATTTCCTTGTAAAATACATGGGAAATGCCTTTGGGGAAAATTCCACTTAGGGTTAGGGTTAGCTCTCCATGAATTCGCAGAGCAAAATGGACATCGCCATTGGATTTGGAGCCCATCAGTATGGTTAGGAGGGAGCACGACTTTTTAACCAGACGTATGTATATTTCCTAGTAAAATACATGGGGAATGCCATTGGGGAAAATTCCACTTAGGGTTAGGGTTAGCTCTCCATGAATTCGCACAGCAAAATGGACATCGCCATTGGATTTGGAGCCCATCAGTATGGTTAGGAGGGAGCACGACTTTTTAACCAGACTTATGTTTATTTCCTAGTAAAATACACGGGGAAATGCCTTTGGGGAAAATTCCACTTAGGGTTAGGGTTAGCTCTCTATGAATTCGCAGAGCAAAACAGACATCACCATTGGATTTGCAGCCCATCAGTATGGTTAGGAGGGAGCACGACTTTTTAACCAGACTTATGTATATTTCCTAGTAAAATACATGGGGAATGCCAATGGGGAAAATTCCACTTAGGGTTAGAGTTAGCTCTCCATGAATTCGCAGAGCAAAATGGACATCGTCATTGGATTTGGAGCCCATCAGTATGGTTAGGAGGGAGCACGACTTTTTAACCAGACGTATGTATATTTCCTAGTAAAATACATGGGAAATGCCTTTGGGGAAAATTCCACTTAGGGTTAGGGTTAGCTCTCCATGAATTCGCAGAGCAAAATGGACATCGCCATTGGATTTGGAGCCCATCAGTATGGTTAGGAGGGAGCACGACTTTTTACCCAGACTTATGTTTATTTCCTTGTAAAATACATGGGAAATGCCTTTGGGGAAAATTCCACTTAGGGTTAGGGTTAGCTCTCCATGAATTCGCAGAGCAAAACAGACATCACCATTGGATTTGGAGCCCATCAGTATGGTTAGGAGGGAGCACGATTTTTTAACCAGACTTATGTATATTTCCTAGTAAAATACATGGGGAATGCCAATGGGGAAAATTCCACTTAGGGTTAGAGTTAGCTCTCCATGAATTCGCAGAGCAAAATGGACATCGCCATTGGATTTGGAGCCCATCAGTATGGTTAGGAGGGAGCACGACTTTTTAACCAGACTTATATATATTTCCTAGTAAAATACATGGGGAATGCCAATGGGGAAAATTTCACTTAGGGTTAGGGTTAGCTCTCCATGAATTCGCAGAGCAAAATGGACATCGCCATTGGATTTGGAGCCCATCAGTATGGTTAGGAGGGAGCACGACTTTTTAAGCAGACGTATGTATATTTCCTAGTAAAATATAAGGGGAATTTCATTGGGGAAAATTCCACTTAGGGTTAGGGTTAGCTCTCCATGAATTCGCAGAGCAAAATGGACATCGTCATTGGATTTGGAGCCCATCAGTATGGTTAGGAGGGATCACGACTTTTTAACCAGACGTATGTATATTTCCTAGTAAAATACATGGGAAATGCCTTTGGGGAAAATTCCACTTAGGGTTAGGGTTAGCTCTCCATGAATTCGCAGAGCAAAATGGACATCGCCATTGGATTTGGAGCCCATCAGTATGGTTAGGAGGGAGCACGACTTTTTAACCAGACTTATGTTTATTTCCTTGTAAAATACATGGGAAATGCCTTTGGGGAAAATTCCACTTAGGGTTAGGGTTAGCTCTCCATGAATTCGCAGAGCAAAACAGACATCACCATTGGATTTGGAGCCCATCAGTATGGTTAGGAGGGAGCACGATTTTTTAACCAGACTTATGTATATTTCCTAGTAAAATACATGGGAATGCCAATGGGGAAAATTCCACTTAGGGTTAGGGTTAGCTCTCCATGAATTCGCAGAGCAAAATGGACATCGCCATTGGATTTGGAGCCCATCAGTATGGTTAGGAGGGAGCACGACTTTTTAAGCAGACGTATGTATATTTCCTAGTAAAATATATGGGGAATTTCATTGGGGAAAATTCCACTTAGGGTTAGGGTTAGCTCTCCATGAATTCGCAGAGCAAAATGGACATCGTCATTGGATTTGGAGCCCATCAGTATGGTTAGGAGGGATCACGACTTTTTAACCAGACGTATGTATATTTCCTAGTAAAATACATGGGAAATGCCTTTGGGGAAAATTCCACTTAGGGTTAGGGTTAGCTCTCCATGAATTCGCAGAGCAAAATGGACATCGCCATTGGATTTGGAGCCCATCAGTATGGTTAGGAGGGAGCACGACTTTTTAACCAGACTTATGTTTATTTCCTTGTAAAATACATGGGAAATGCCTTTGGGGAAAATTCCACTTAGGGTTAGGGTTAGCTCTCCATGAATTCGCAGAGCAAAACAGACATCACCATTGGATTTGGAGCCCATCAGTATGGTTAGGAGGGAGCACGATTTTTTAACCAGACTTATGTATATTTCCTAGTAAAATACATGGGGAATGCCAATGGGGAAAATTCCACTTAGGGTTAGAGTTAGCTCTCCATGAATTCGCAGAGCAAAATGGACATCGCCATTGGATTTGGAGCCCATCAGTATGGTTAGGAGGGAGCACGACTTTTTAACCAGACTTATATATATTTCCTAGTAAAATACATGGGGAATGCCAATGGGGAAAATTTCACTTAGGGTTAGGGTTAGCTCTCCATGAATTCGCAGAGCAAAATGGACATCGCCATTGGATTTGGAGCCCATCAGTATGGTTAGGAGGGAGCACGACTTTTTAACCAGACTTATGTTTATTTCCTAGTAAAATACATGGGAAATGCCTTTGGGGAAAATTCCACTTAGGGTTGGGGTTAGCTCTCCATGAATTCGCAGAGCAAAATGGACATCGCCATTGGATTTGGAGCCCATCAGTATGGTTAGGAGGGAGCACGACTTTTTAACCAGACGTATGTATATTTCCTAGTAAAATACATGGGGAATGCCATTGGGGAAAATTCCACTTAGGGTTAGGGTTAGCTCCCCATGAATTCACAGAGCAAAATGGACATCGCCATTGGATTTGGAGCCCATCAGTATGGTTAGGAGGGAGCACGACTTTTTAACCAGACTTATGTTTATTTCCTAGTAAAATACATGGGAAATGCCTTTGGGGAAAATTCCACTTAGGGTTAGGGTTAGCTCTCCATGAATTCGCAGAGCAAAACAGACATCACCATTGGATTTGGAGCCCATAAGTATGGTTAGGAGGGAGCACGACTTTTTAACCAGACTTATGTTTATTTCCTTGTAAAATACATGGGAAATGCCTTTGGGGAAAATTCCACTTAGGGTTAGGGTTAGCTCTCCATGAATTCGCAGAGCAAAATGGACATCGCCATTGGATTTGGAGCCCATCAGTATGGTTAGGAGGGAGCACGACTTTTTAACCAGACTTATATATATTTCCTAGTAAAATACATGGGGAATGCCAATGGGGAAAATTCCACTTAGGGTTAGGGTTAGCTCTCCATGAATTCGCAGAGCAAAATGGACATCGCCATTGGATTTGGAGCCCATCAGTATGGTTAGGAGGGAGCACGACTTTTTAACCAGACTTATGTTTATTTCCTAGTAAAATACATGGGAAATGCCTTTGGGGAAAATTCCAATTAGGGTTAGGGTTAGCTCTCCATGAATTCGCAGAGCAAAACAGACATCACCATTGGATTTGGAGCCCATCAGTATGGTTAGGAGGGAGCATGACTTTTTAACCAGACTTATGTATATTTCCTAGTAAAATACATGGGGAATGCCAATGGGGAAAATTCCACTTAGGGTTAGAGTTAGCTCTCCATGAATTCGCAGAGCAAAATGGACATCGTCATTGGATTTGGAGCCCATCATTATGGTTAGGAGGGAGCACGACTTTTTAACCAGACTTATGTTTATTTCCTAGTAAAATACATGGGAAATGCCTTTGGGGAAAATTCTACTTAGGGTTAGGGTTAGCTCTCCATGAATTCGCAGAGCAAAACAGACATCACCATTGGATTTGGAGCCCATCAGTATGGTTAGGAGGGAGCACGACTTTTTAACCAGACTTATGTTTATTTCCTAGTAAAATACATGGGAAATGCCTTTGGGGAAAATTCCACTTAGGGTTAGAGTTAGCTCTCCATGAATTCGCAGAGCAAAACAGACATCACCATTGGATTTGGAGCCCATCAGTATGGTTAGGAGGGAGGACGACTTTTTAACCAGACTTATGTATATTTCCTAGTAAAATACATGGGGAATGCCAATGGGGAAAATTCCACTTAGGGTTAGGGTTAGCTCTCCATGAATTCGCAGAGCAAAATTGACATCGCCATTGGATTTGGAGCCCATCAGTATGGTTAGGAGGGAGCACGACTTTTTAACCAGACTTATGTTTATTTCCTTGTAAAATACATGGGAAATGCCTTTGGGGAAAATTCCACTTAGGGTTAGGGTTAGCTCTCTATGAATTCGCAGAGCAAAACAGACATCACCATTGGATTTGCAGCCCATCAGTATGGTTAGGAGGGAGCACGACTTTTTAACCAGACTTATGTATATTTCCTAGTCAAATACATGGGGAATGCCAATGGGGAAAATTCCACTAAGGGTTAGAGTTAGCTCTCCATGAATTCGCAGAGCAAAATGGACATCGTCATTGGATTTGGAGCCCATCAGTATGGTTAGGAGGGAGCACGACTTTTTAACCAGACGTATGTATATTTCCTAGTAAAATACATGGGGAATGCCATTGGGGAAAATTCCACTTAGGGTTAGGGTTAGCTCTCCATGAATTCGCAGAGCAAAATGGACATCGCCATTGGATTTGGAGCCCATCAGTATGGTTAGGAGGGAGCACGACTTTTTAACCAGACTTATGTTTATTTCCTAGTAAAATACATGGGGAATGCCATTGGGGAAAATTCCACTTAGGGTTAGGGTTAGCTCTCCATGAATTCGCAGAGCAAAATGGACATCGCCATTGGATTTCGAGCCCATCAGTATGGTTAGGAGGGAACACGACTTTTTAACCAGACTTATGTTTATTTCCTAGTAAAATACATGGGAAATGCCTTTGGGGAAAATTCCACTTAGGGTTAGGGTTAGCTCTCCATGAATTCGCAGAGCAAAATGGACATCGCCATTGGATTTGGAGCCCATCAGTATGGTTAGGAGGGAGCACGACTTTTTAACCAGACTTATGTTTATTTCCTAGTAAAATACACGGGGAAATGCCTTTGGGGAAAATTCCACTTAGGGTTAGGGTTAGCTCTCTATGAATTCGCAGAGCAAAACAGACATCACCATTGGATTTGCAGCCCATCAGTATGGTTAGGAGGGAGCACGACTTTTTAACCAGACTTATGTTTATTTCCTCGTAAAATACATGGGAAATGCCTTTGGGCAAAATTCCACTTAGGGTTAGGGTTAGCTCTCCATGAATTCGCAGAGCAAAATGGACATCGCCATTGGATTTGGAGCCCATCAGTATGGTTAGGAGGGAGCACGACTTTTTAACCAGACTTATATATATTTCCTAGTAAAATACATGGGGAATGCCTTTGGGGAAAATTCCACTTAGGGTTAGGGTTAGCTCTCCATGAATTCGCAGAGCAAAATGGACATCGCCATTGGATTTGGAGCCCATCAGTATGGTTAGGAGGGAGCACGACTTTTTAACCAGACTTATGTTTATTTCCTAGTAAAATACATGGGAAATGCCTTTGGGGAAAATTCCAATTAGGGTTAGGGTTAGCTCTCCATGAATTCGCAGAGCAAAACAGACATCACCATTGGATTTGGAGCCCATCAGTATGGTTAGGAGGGAGCATGACTTTTTAACCAGACTTATGTATATTTCCTAGTAAAATACATGGGGAATGCCAATGGGGAAAATTCCACTTAGGGTTAGAGTTAGCTCTCCATGAATTCGCAGAGCAAAATGGACATCGGCATTGGATTTGGAGCCCATCAGTATGGTTAGGAGGGAGCACGACTTTTTAACCAGACTTATATATATTTCCTAGTAAAATACATGGGGAATGCCAATGGGGAAAATTCCACTTAGGGTTAGGGTTAGCTCTCCATGAATTCGCAGAGCAAAATGGACATCGGCATTGGATTTGGAGCCCATCAGTATGGTTAGGAGGGAGCACGACTTTTTAACCAGACTTATGTTTATTTCCTAGTAAAATACATGGGAAATGCCTTTGGGGAAAATTCCACTTAGGGTTAGGGTTAGCTCTCCATGAATTCGCAGAGCAAAATGGACATCGCCATTGGATTTGGAGGCCATCAGTATGGTTAGTAGGGAGCACGACTTTTTAACCAGACGTATGTATATTTCCTAGTAAAATACATGGGAAATGCCATTGGGGAAAATTCCACTTAGGGTTAGGGTTAGCTCTCCATGAATTCGCAGAGCAAAACAGACATCACCATTGGATTTGGAGCCCATCAGTATGGTTAGGAGGGAGCACGACTTTTTAACCAGACTTATGTATATTTCCTAGTAAAACACATGGGGAATGCCAATGGGGAAAATTCCACTTAGGGTTAGGGTTAGCTCTCCATGAATTCGCAGAGCAAAATGGACATCGCCATTGGATTTGGAGCCCATCAGTATGGTTAGGAGGGAGCACGACTTTTTAACCAGACTTATGTTTATTTCCTTGTAAAATACATGGGAAATGCCTTTGGGAAAATTCCACTTAGGGTTAGGGTTAGCTCTCCATGAATTCGCAGAGCAAAATGGACATCGCCATTGGATTTGGAGCCCATCAGTATGGTTAGGAGGGAGCACGACTTTTTAACCAGACGTATGTATATTTCCTAGTAAAATACATGGGGAATGCCATTGGGGAAAATTCCACTTAGGGTTAGGGTTAGCTCTCCATGAATTCGCACAGCAAAATGGACATCGCCATTGGATTTGGAGCCCATCAGTATGGTTAGGAGGGAGCACGACTTTTTAACCAGACTTATGTTTATTTCCTAGTAAAATACACGGGGAAATGCCTTTGGGGAAAATTCCACTTAGGGTTAGGGTTAGCTCTCTATGAATTCGCAGAGCAAAACAGACATCACCATTGGATTTGCAGCCCATCAGTATGGTTAGGAGGGAGCACGACTTTTTAACCAGACTTATGTATATTTCCTAGTAAAATACATGGGGAATGCCAATGGGGAAAATTCCACTTAGGGTTAGAGTTAGCTCTCCATGAATTCGCAGAGCAAAATGGACATCGTCATTGGATTTGGAGCCCATCAGTATGGTTAGGAGGGAGCACGACTTTTTAACCAGACGTATGTATATTTCCTAGTAAAATACATGGGAAATGCCTTTGGGGAAAATTCCACTTAGGGTTAGGGTTAGCTCTCCATGAATTCGCAGAGCAAAATGGACATCGCCATTGGATTTGGAGCCCATCAGTATGGTTAGGAGGGAGCACGACTTTTTAACCAGACTTATGTTTATTTCCTTGTAAAATACATTGGAAATGCCTTTGGGGAAAATTCCACTTAGGGTTAGGGTTAGCTCTCCATGAATTCGCAGAGCAAAACAGACATCACCATTGGATTTGGAGCCCATCAGTATGGTTAGGAGGGAGCACGATTTTTTAACCAGACTTATGTATATTTCCTAGTAAAATACATGGGGAATGCCAATGGGGAAAATTCCACTTAGGGTTAGAGTTAGCTCTCCATGAATTCGCAGAGCAAAATGGACATCGCCATTGGATTTGGAGCCCATCAGTATGGTTAGGAGGGAGCACGACTTTTTAACCAGACTTATATATATTTCCTAGTAAAATACATGGGGAATGCCAATGGGGAAAATTTCACTTAGGGTTAGGGTTAGCTCTCCATGAATTCGCAGAGCAAAATGGACATCGCCATTGGATTTGGAGCCCATCAGTATGGTTAGGAGGGAGCACGACTTTTTAACCAGACTTATGTTTATTTCCTAGTAAAATACATGGGAAATGCCTTTGGGGAAAATTCCACTTAGGGTTGGGGTTAGCTCTCCATGAATTCGCAGAGCAAAATGGACATCGCCATTGGATTTGGAGCCCATCAGTATGGTTAGGAGGGAGCACGACTTTTTAACCAGACGTATGTATATTTCCTAGTAAAATACATGGGGAATGCCATTGGGGAAAATTCCACTTAGGGTTAGGGTTAGCTCCCCATGAATTCACAGAGCAAAATGGACATCGCCATTGGATTTGGAGCCCATCAGTATGGTTAGGAGGGAGCACGACTTTTTAACCAGACTTATGTTTATTTCCTAGTAAAATACATGGGAAATGCCTTTGGGGAAAATTCCACTTAGGGTTAGGGTTAGCTCTCCATGAATTCGCAGAGCAAAATGGACATCGCCATTGGATTTGGAGCCCATCAGTATGGTAAGGAGGGAGCACGACTTTTTAACCAGACGTATGTATATTTCCTAGTAAAATACATGGGGAATGCCATTGGGGAAAATTCCACTTAGGGTTAGGGTTAGCTCTCCATGAATTCACAGAGCAAAATGGACATCGCCATTGGATTTGGAGCCCAATAGTATGGTTAGGAGGGAGCACGACTTTTTAGCCGTCCTTACATACATTTCCTGGCAAAATACAGGGGGAAATGCCTTTGGGGAAAATTCCACTTAGGGTTAGGGTTAGCTCTCTATAAATTCGCAGAGCAAAACAGACATCGCCATTGTATTTGCAGCCCATCAGTATGGTTAGGAGGGAGCACGACTTTTTAGCCGTCCTTACATACATTTCCTGGCAAAATACACGGGGAAATGCCTTTGGGGAAAATTCCACTTAGGGTTAGGGTTAGCTCTCTATGAATTCGCAGAGCAAAACAGATATCACCATTGGATTTGCAGGCCATCAGTATGGTTAGGAGGGAGCACGACTTTTTAACCAGACTTATGTATATTTCCTCGTAAAATACATGGGGAATGCCAATGGGGAAAATTCCACTTAGGGTTAGGGTTAGCTCTCCGTGAATTCGCAGAGCAAAATGGACATCGCCATTGGATTTGGAGCCCATCAGTATGGTTAGGAGGGAGCACGACTTTTTAACCAGACTTATGTTTATTTCCTAGTAAAATACATGGGGAATGCCATTGGGGAAAATTCCACTTAGGTTTCGGGTTAGCTCTCCATGAATTTGCAGAGCAAAATGGACATCACCATTGGATTTGGAGCCCATCAGTATGGTTAGGAGGGAGCACGACTTTTTAACCAGACTTATGTATATTTCCTAGTAAAATACATGGGGAATGCCAATGGGGAAAATTCCACTTAGGGTTAGGGTGAGCTCTCCATGAATTCGCAGAGCAAAATGGACATTGCCATTGGATTTGGAGCCCATCAGTATGGTTAGGAGGGAGCACGACTTTTTAAACCAGACTTATGTTTATTTCCTTGTAAAATACATGGGGAATGCCATTGGGGAAAATTCCACTTAGGGTTAGGGTTAGCTCCCCATGAATTCGCAGAGCAAAATGGACATCGCCATTGGATTTGGAGCCCATCAGTATGGTTAGGAGGGAGCACGACTTTTTAACCAGACTTATGTTTATTTCCTAGTAAAATACATGGGGAATGCCAATGGGGAAAATTCCACTTAGGGTTAGGGTTAGCTCTCCATGAATTCGCAGAGCAAAATGGACATTGCCATTGGATTTGGAGCCCATCAGTATGGTTAGGAGGGAGCACGACTTTTTAACCAGACTTATGTTTATTTCCTAGTAAAATACATGGGGAATGCCAATGGGGAAAATTCCACTTAGGGTTAGGGTTAGCTCTCCATGAATTCGCAGAGCAAAATGGACATTGCCATTGGATTTGGAGCCCATCAGTATGGTTAGGAGGGAGCACGACTTTTTAACCAGACTTATGTATATTTCCTCGTAAAATACATGGGGAATGCCAATGGGGAAAATTCCACTTAGGGTTAGGGTTAGCTCTCCGTGAATTCGCAGAGCAAAATGGACATCGCCATTGGATTTGGAGCCCATCAGTATGGTTAGGAGGGAGCACGACTTTTTAACCAGACTTATGTTTATTTCCTAGTAAAATACATGGGGAATGCCATTGGGGAAAATTCCACTTAGGTTTAGGGTTAGCTCTCCATGAATTTGCAGAGCAAAACGGACATCACCATTGGATTTGGAGCCCATCAGTATGGTTAGGAGGGAGCACGACTTTTTAACCAGACTTATGTATATTTCCTAGTAAAATACATGGGGAATGCCAATGGGGAAAATTCCACTTAGGGTTAGGGTGAGCTCTCCATGAATTCGCAGAGCAAAATGGACATTGCCATTGGATTTGGAGCCCATCAGTATGGTTAGGAGGGAGCACGACTTTTTAACCAGACTTATGTTTATTTCCTTGTAAAATACATGGGGAATGCCATTGGGGAAAATTCCACTTAGGGTTAGGGTTAGCTCCCCATGAATTCGCAGAGCAAAATGGACATCGCCATTGGATTTGGAGCCCATCAGTATGGTTAGGAGGGAGCACGACTTTTTAACCAGACTTATGTTTATTTCCTAGTAAAATACATGGGGAATGCCAATGGGGAAAATTCCACTTAGGGTTAGGGTTAGCTCTCCATGAATTCGCAGAGCAAAATGGACATCGCCATTGGATTTGGAGCCCATCAGTATGGTTAGGAGGGAGCACGACTTTTTAACCAGACTTATGTTTATTTCCTTGTAAAATACATGGGAAATGCCTTTGGGGAAAATTCCACTTAGGGTTAGGGTTAGCTCTCCATGAAATCGCAGAGCAAAATGGACATCGCCATTGGATTTGGAGCCCATCAGTATGGTTAGGACTTTTTAACCAGACGTATGTATATTTCCTAGTAAAATACATGGGGAATGCCATTGGGGAAAATTCCACTTAGGGTTAGGGTTAGCTCTCCATGAATTCGCAGAGCAAAATGGACATCGCCATTGGATTTGGAGCCCATCAGTATGGTTAGGAGGGAGCACGACTTTTTAACCAGACTTATATATATTTCCTAGTAAAATACATGGGGAATGCCAATGGGGAAAATTCCACTTAGGGTTAGGGTTAGCTCTCCATGAATTCGCAGAGCAAAATGGACATCGCCATTGGATTTGGAGCCCATCAGTATGGTTAGGAGGGAGCACGACTTTTTAACCAGACTTATGTTTATTTCCTAGTAAAATACATGGGGAATGCCAATGGGGAAAATTCCACTTAGGGTTAGGGTTAGCTCTCCATGAATTCGCAGAGCAAAATGGACATCGGCATTGGATTTGGAGCCCATCAGTATGGTTAGGAGGGAGCACGACTTTTTAACCAGACTTATGTTTATTTCCTAGTAAAATACATGGGAAATGCCTTTGGGGAAAATTCCACTTAGGGTTTGGGTTAGCTCTCCATGAATTCGCAGAGCAAAATGGACATCGCCATTGGATTTGGAGACCATCAGTATGGTTAGGAGGGAGCACGACTTTTTAACCAGACGTATGTATATTTCCTAGTAAAATACATGGTGAATGCCATTGGGGAAAATTCCACTTAGGGTTAGGGTTAGCTCTCCATGAATTCGCAGAGCAAAAGGGACATCGCCATTGGATTTGGAGCCCATCAGTATGGTTAGGAGGGAGCACGACTTTTTAACCAGACTTATGTTTATTTCCTAGTAAAATACACGGGGAAAAATGCCTTTGGGGAAAATTCCACTTAGGGTTAGGGTTAGCTCTCTATGAATTCGCAGAGCAAAACAGACATCACCATTGGATTTGCAGCCCATCAGTATGGTTAGGAGGGAGCACGACTTTTTAACCAGACTTATGTATATTTCCTCGTAAAATACATGGGGAATGCCAATGGGGAAAATTCCACTTAGGGTTAGGGTTAGCTCTCCATGAATTCGCACAGCAAAATGGACATCGCCATTGGATTTGGAGCCCATCAGTATGGTTAGGAGGGAGCACGACTTTTTAACCAGAGTTATGTTTATTTCCTAGTAAAATACACGGGGAAAAATGCCTTTGGGGAAAATTCCACTTAGGGTTAGGGTTAGCTCTCTATGAATTCGCAGAGCAAAACAGACATCACCATTGGATTTGCAGCCCATCAGTATGGTTAGGAGGGAGCACGACTTTTTAACCAGACTTATGTATATTTCCTAGTAAAATACATGGGGAATGCCAATGGGGAAAATTCCACTTAGGGTTAGAGTTAGCTCTCCATGAATTCGCAGAGCAAAATGGACATCGTCATTGGATTTGGAGCCCATCAGTATGGTTAGGAGGGAGCACGACTTTTTAACCAGACTTATATATATTTCCTAGTAAAATACATGGGAAATGCCAATGGGGAAAATTCCACTTAGGGTTAGGGTTAGCTCTCCATGAATTCGCAGAGCAAAATGGACATCGGCATTGGATTTGGAGCCCATCAGTATGGTTAGGAGGGAGCACGACTTTTTAACCAGACTTATGTTTATTTCCTAGTAAAATACATGGGAAATGCCTTTGGGGAAAATTCCACTTAGGGTTAGGGTTAGCTCTCCATGAATTCGCAGAGCAAAATGGACATCGCCATTGGATTTGGAGCCCATCAGTATGGTTAGGAGGGAGCACGACTTTTTAACCAGACGTATGTATATTTCCTAGTAAAATACATGGGGAATGCCATTGGGGAAAATTCCACTTAGGGTTAGGGTTAGCTCTCCATGAATTCGCAGAGCAAAAGGGACATCGCCATTGGATTTGGAGCCCATCAGTATGGTTAGGAGGGAGCACGACTTTTTAACCAAACTTATGTTTATTTCCTTATAAAATACATGGGAAATGCCTTTGGGGAAAATTCCACTTAGGGTTAGGGTTAGCTCTCCATGAAATCGCAGAGCAAACTGGACATCGCCATTGGATTTGGAGCCCATCAGTATGGTTAGGAGGGAGCACGACTTTTTAACCAGACGTATGTATATTTCCTAGTGAAATACATGGGGAATGCCATTGGGGAAAATTCCACTTAGGGTTAGGGTTAGCTCTCCATGAATTCGCAGAGCAAAATGGACATCGCCATTGGATTTGGAGCCCATCAGTATGGTTAGGAGGGAGCACGACTTTTTAACCAGACTTATGGTTATTTCCTAGTAAAATACACGGGGAAATGCCTTTGGGGAAAATTCCACTTAGGGTTAGGGTTAGCTCTCTATGAATTCGCAGAGCAAAACAGACATCACCATTGA
This sequence comes from Thamnophis sirtalis, assembly GCF_051295495.1. NCBI lineage: Eukaryota > Metazoa > Chordata > Lepidosauria > Squamata > Natricidae > Thamnophis > Thamnophis sirtalis. Next base: position 35,790,391 of record NW_028261383.1, read on the forward strand.
ATTTGCAGCCCATCAGTATGGTTAGGAGGGAGCACGACTTTTTAACCAGACTTATGTATATTTCCTAGTAAAATACATGAGAAATGCCAATGGGGAAAATTCCACTTAGGGTTAGGGTTAGCTCTCCATGAATTCGCAGAGCAAAATGGACATCGCCATTGGATTTGGAGCCCATCAGTATGGTTAGGAGGGAGCACGACTTTTTAACCAGACTTATGTTTATTTCCTTGTAAAATACATGGGAAATGCCTTTGGGGAAAATTCCACTTAGGGTTAGGGTTAGCTCTCCATGAAATCGCAGAGCAAAATGGACATCGCCATTGGATTTGGAGCCCATCAGTATGGTTAGGACTTTTTAACCAGACGTATGTATATTTCCTAGTAAAATACATGGGGAATGCCATTGGGGAAAATTCCACTTAGGGTTAGGGTTAGCTCTCCATGAATTCGCAGAGCAAAATGGACATCGCCATTGGATTTGGAGCCCATCAGTATGGTTAGGAGGGAGCACGACTTTTTAACCAGACTTATATATATTTCCTAGTAAAATACATGGGGAATGCCAATGGGGAAAATTCCACTTAGGGTTAGGGTTAGCTCTCCATGAATTCGCAGAGCAAAATGGACATCGCCATTGGATTTGGAGCCCATCAGTATGGTTAGGAGGGAGCACGACTTTTTAACCAGACTTATGTTTATTTCCTAGTAAAATACATGGGGAATGCCAATGGGGAAAATTCCACTTAGGGTTAGGGTTAGCTCTCCATGAATTCGCAGAGCAAAATGGACATCGGCATTGGATTTGGAGCCCATCAGTATGGTTAGGAGGGAGCACGACTTTTTAACCAGACTTATGTTTATTTCCTAGTAAAATACATGGGAAATGCCTTTGGGGAAAATTCCACTTAGGGTTTGGGTTAGCTCTCCATGAATTCGCAGAGCAAAATGGACATCGCCATTGGATTTGGAGACCATCAGTATGGTTATGAGGGAGCACGACTTTTTAACCAGACGTATGTATATTTCCTAGTAAAATACATGGGGAATGCCATTGGGGAAAATTCCACTTAGGGTTAGGGTTAGCTCTCCATGAATTCGCAGAGCAAAAGGGACATCGCCATTGGATTTGGAGCCCATCAGTATGGTTAGGAGGGAGCACGACTTTTTAACCAGACGTATGTTTATTTCCTAGTAAAATACACGGGGAAATGCCTTTGGGGAAAATTCCACTTAGGGTTAGGGTTAGCTCTCTATGAATTAGCAGAGCAAAACAGACATCACCATTGGATTTGCAGCCCATCAGTATGGTTAGGAGGGAGCACGACTTTTTAACCAGACTTATGTTTATTTCCTAGTAAAATACATGGGAAATGCCTTTGGGGAAAATTCCACTTAGGGTTAGGGTTAGCTCTCCATGAATTCGCAGAGCAAAATGGACATCGCCATTGGATTTGGAGCCCATCAGTATGGTTCGGAGGGAGCACGACTTTTTAACCAGACGTATGTATATTTCCTAGTAAAATACATGGGGAATGCCATTGGGGAAAATTCCACGTAGGGTTAGGGTTAGCTCTCCATGAATTCGCAGAGCAAAATGGACATCGCCATTGGATTTGGAGCCCATCAGTATGGTTAGGAGGGAGCACGACTTTTTAGCCGTCCTTACATACATTTCCTGGCAAAATACAGGGGGAAATGCCTTTGGGGAAAATTCCACTTAGGGTTAGGGTTAGCTCTCCATGAATTCGCAGAGTAAAATGGACATCGCCATTGGATTTGGAGCCCATCAGTATGGTTCGGAGGGAGCACGACTTTTTAACCAGACGTATGTATATTTCCTAGTAAAATACATGGGGAATGCCATTGTGGAAAATTCCACTTAGGGTTAGGGTTAGCTCTCCATGAATTCGCAGAGCAAAATGGACATCGCCATTGGATTTGGAGCCCATCAGTATGGTTCGGAGGGAGCACGACTTTTTAGCTGGTCTTACATACATTTCCTGGCAAAATACACGGGGAAATGCCTTTGGGGAAAATTTTACTTAGGGTTAGGGTTAGCTCTCCATGAATTCGCAGAGCAAAATGGACATCGCCATTGGATTTGGAGCCCATCAGTATGGTTAGGAGGGAGCACGACTTTTTAACCAGACTTATGTATATTTCCTAGTAAAATACATAGGGAATGCCATTGGGGAAAATTCCACTTAGGGTTAGGGTTAGCTCTCCATGAATTCGCAGAGCAAAATGGACATCGCCATTGGATTTGGAGCCCATCAGTATGGTTCGGAGGGAGCACGACTTTTTAGCTGGTCTTACATACATTTCCTGGCAAAATACACGGGGAAATGCCTTTGGGGAAAATTTCACTTAGGGTTAGGGTTAGCTCTCCATGAATTCGCAGAGCAAAATGGACATCGCCATTGGATTTGGAGCCCATCAGTATGGTTAGGAGGGAGCACGACTTTTTAACCAGACTTATATATATTTCCTAGTAAAATACATGGGGAATGCCAATGGGGAAAATTCCACTTAGGGTTAGGGTTAGCTCTCCATGAATTCGCAGAGCAAAATGGACATCGCCATTGGATTTGGAGCCCAACAGTATGGTTAGGAGGGAGCACGACTTTTTAACCAGACTTATGTTTATTTCCTAGTAAAATACATGGGGAATGCCATTGGGGAAAATTCCACTTAGGGTTAGGGTTAGCTCTCCATGAATTCGCAGAGCAAAATGGACATCGCTATTGGATTTGGAGCCCATCAGTATGGTTAGGAGGGAGCACGACTTTTTAGCCGTCCTTACATACATTTCCTGGCAAAATACAGGGGGAAATGCCTTTGGGGAAATTTCCACTTAGGGTTAGGGTTAGCTCTCTATGAATTCGCAGAGCAAAACAGACATCTCCATTGGATTTGCAGCCCATCAGTATGGTTAGGAGGGAGCACGACTTTTTAACCAGACTTATGTTTATTTCCTAGTAAAATACATGGGAAATGCCTTTGGGGAAAATTCCACTTAGGGTTAGGGTTAGCTCTTCATGAATTCGCAGAGCAAAATGGACATCGCCATTGGATTTGGAGCCCATCAGTATGGTTAGGAGGGAGCACAACTTTTTAACCAGACTTATATATATTTCCTAGTAAAATACATGGGGAATGCCATTGGGGAAAATTCCACTTAGGGTTAGGGTTAGCTCTCCATGAATTCGCAGAGCAAAATGGACATCGCCATTGGATTTGGAGCCCATCAGTATGGTTAGGAGGGAGCACGACTTTTTAACCAGACTTATGTTTATTTCCTAGCAAAATACATGGGAAATGCCTTTGGGGAAAATTCCACTTAGTGTTAGGGTTAGCTCTCCATGAATTCGCAGAGCAAAACAGACATCACCATTGGATTTGGAGCCCATCAATATGGTTAGGAGGGAGCACGACTTTTTAACCAGACTTATGTATATTTCCTAGTAAAATACATGGGGAATGCCAATGGGGAAAATTCCACTTAGGGTTAGGGTTAGCTCTCCATGAATTCGCAGAGCAAAATGGACATCGCCATTGGATTTGGAGCCCATCAGTATGGTTAGGAGGGAGCACGACTTTTTAACCAGACTTATGTTTATTTCCTAGTAAAATACATGGGAAATGCCTTTGGGGAAAATTCCACTTAGGGTTAGGGTTAGCTCTCCATGAATTCGCAGAGCAAAATGGACATCGCCATTGGATTTGGAGCCCATCAGTATGGTTAGGAGGGAGCACGACTTTTTAACCAGACGTATGTATATTTCCTAGTAAAATACATGGGGAATGCCATTGGGGAAAATTCCACTTAGGGTTAGGGTTAGCTCTCCATGAATTCGCAGAGCAAAATGGACATCGCCATTGGATTTGGAGCCCATCAGTATGGTTAGGAGGGAGCACGACTTTTTAACCAGACGTATGTATATTTCCTAGTAAAATACATGGGGAATGCCATTTGGGAAAATTCCACTTAGGGTTAGGGTTAGCTCTCCATGAATTCGCAGAGCAAAATGGACATCGCCATTGGATTTGGAGCCCATCAGTATGGTTAGGAGGGAGCACGACTTTTTAGCCGTCCTTACATACATTTCCTGGCAAAATACAGGGGGAAATGCCTTTGGGGAAATTTCCACTTAGGGTTAGGGTTAGCTCTCTATGAATTCGCAGAGCAAAACAGACATCGCCATTGGATTTGCAGCCCATCAGTATGGTTAGGAGGGAGCACGACTTTTTAACCAGACTTATGTTTATTTCCTAGTAAAATACATGGGAAATGCCTTTGGGGAAAATTCCACTTAGGGTTAGGGTTAGCTCTTCATGAATTCGCAGAGCAAAATGGACATCGCCATTGGATTTGGAGCCCATCAGTATGGTTAGGAGGGAGCACGACTTTTTAACCAGACTTATATATATTTCCTAGTAAAATACATGGGGAATGCCATTGGGGAAAATTCCACTTAGGGTTAGGGTTAGCTCTCCATGAATTCGCAGAGCAAAATGGACATCGCCATTGGATTTGGAGCCCATCAGTATGGTTCGGAGGGAGCACGACTTTTTAGCTGGTCTTACATACATTTCCTGGCAAAATACACGGGGAAATGCCTTTGGGGAAAATTTCACTTAGGGTTAGGGTTAGCTCTCCATGAATTCGCAGAGCAAAATGGACATCGCCATTGGATTTGGAGCCCATCAGTATGGTTAGGAGGGAGCACGACTTTTTAACCAGACTTATATATATTTCCTAGTAAAATACATGGGGAATGCCAATGGGGAAAATTCCACTTAGGGTTAGGGTTAGCTCTCCATGAATTCGCAGAGCAAAATGGACATCGCCATTGGATTTGGAGCCCAACAGTATGGTTAGGAGGGAGCACGACTTTTTAACCAGACTTATGTTTATTTCCTAGTAAAATACATGGGGAATGCCATTGGGGAAAATTCCACTTAGGGTTAGGGTTAGCTCTCCATGAATTCGCAGAGCAAAATGGACATCGCTATTGGATTTGGAGCCCATCAGTATGGTTAGGAGGGAGCACGACTTTTTAGCCGTCCTTACATACATTTCCTGGCAAAATACAGGGGGAAATGCCTTTGGGGAAATTTCCACTTAGGGTTAGGGTTAGCTCTCTATGAATTCGCAGAGCAAAACAGACATCGCCATTGGATTTGCAGCCCATCAGTATGGTTAGGAGGGAGCACGACTTTTTAACCAGACTTATGTTTATTTCCTAGTAAAATACATGGGAAATGCCTTTGGGGAAAATTCCACTTAGGGTTAGGGTTAGCTCTTCATGAATTCGCAGAGCAAAATGGACATCGCCATTGGATTTGGAGCCCATCAGTATGGTTAGGAGGGAGCACGACTTTTTAACCAGACTTATGTTTATTTCCTAGCAAAATACATGGGAAATGCCTTTGGGGAAAATTCCACTTAGTGTTAGGGTTAGCTCTCCATGAATTCGCAGAGCAAAACAGACATCACCATTGGATTTGGAGCCCATCAATATGGTTAGGAAGGAGCACGACTTTTTAACCAGACTTATGTATATTTCCTAGTAAAATACATGGGGAATGCCAATGGGGAAAATTCCACTTAGGGTTAGGGTTAGCTCTCCATGAATTCGCAGAGCAAAATGGACATCGCCATTGGATTTGGAGCCCATCAGTATGGTTAGGAGGGAGCACGACTTTTTAACCAGACTTATGTTTATTTCCTAGTAAAATACATGGGAAATGCCTTTGGGGAAAATTCCACTTAGGGTTAGGGTTAGCTCTCCATGAATTCGCAGAGCAAAATGGACATCGCTATTGGATTTGGAGCCCATCAGTATGGTTAGGAGGGAGCACGACTTTTTAGCCGTCCTTACATACATTTCCTGGCAAAATACAGGGGGAAATGCCTTTGGGGAAATTTCCACTTAGGGTTAGGATTAGCTCTCTATGAATTCGCAGAGCAAAACAGACATCGCCATTGGATTTGCAGCCCATCAGTATGGTTAGGAGGGAGCACGACTTTTTAACCAGACTTATGTTTATTTCCTAGTAAAATACATGGGAAATGCCTTTGGGGAAAATTCCACTTAGGGTTAGGGTTAGCTCTTCATGAATTCGCAGAGCAAAATGGACATCGCCATTGGATTTGGAGCCCATCAGTATGGTTAGGAGGGAGCACAACTTTTTAACCAGACTTATATATATTTCCTAGTAAAATACATGGGGAATGCCATTGGGGAAAATTCCACTTAGGGTTAGGGTTAGCTCTCCATGAATTCGCAGAGCAAAATGGACATCGCCATTGGATTTGGAGCCCATCAGTATGGTTCGGAGGGAGCACGACTTTTTAGCTGGTCTTACATACATTTCCTGGCAAAATACACGGGGAAATGCCTTTGGGGAAAATTTCACTTAGGGTTAGGGTTAGCTCTCCATGAATTCGCAGAGCAAAATGGACATCGCCATTGGATTTGGAGCCCATCAGTATGGTTAGGAGGGAGCACGACTTTTTAACCAGACTTATATATATTTCCTAGTAAAATACATGGGGAATGCCAATGGGGAAAATTCCACTTAGGGTTAGGGTTAGCTCTCCATGAATTCGCAGAGCAAAATGGACATCGCCATTGGATTTGGAGCCCAACAGTATGGTTAGGAGGGAGCACGACTTTTTAACCAGACTTATGTTTATTTCCTAGTAAAATACATGGGGAATGCCATTGGGGAAAATTCCACTTAGGGTTAGGGTTAGCTCTCCATGAATTCGCAGAGCAAAATGGACATCGCTATTGGATTTGGAGCCCATCAGTATGGTTAGGAGGGAGCACGACTTTTTAGCCGTCCTTACATACATTTCCTGGCAAAATACAGGGGGAAATGCCTTTGGGGAAATTTCCACTTAGGGTTAGGGTTAGCTCTCTATGAATTCGCAGAGCAAAACAGACATCGCCATTGGATTTGCAGCCCATCAGTATGGTTAGGAGGGAGCACGACTTTTTAACCAGACTTATGTTTATTTCCTAGTAAAATACATGGGAAATGCCTTTGGGGAAAATTCCACTTAGGGTTAGGGTTAGCTCTTCATGAATTCGCAGAGCAAAATGGACATCGCCATTGGATTTGGAGCCCATCAGTATGGTTAGGAGGGAGCACAACTTTTTAACCAGACTTATATATATTTCCTAGTAAAATACATGGGGAATGCCATTGGGGAAAATTCCACTTAGGGTTAGGGTTAGCTCTCCATGAATTCGCAGAGCAAAATGGACATCGCCATTGGATTTGGAGCCCATCAGTATGGTTAGGAGGGAGCACGACTTTTTAACCAGACTTATGTTTATTTCCTAGCAAAATACATGGGAAATGCCTTTGGGGAAAATTCCACTTAGTGTTAGGGTTAGCTCTCCATGAATTCGCAGAGCAAAACAGACATCACCATTGGATTTGGAGCCCATCAATATGGTTAGGAGGGAGCACGACTTTTTAACCAGACTTATGTATATTTCCTAGTAAAATACATGGGGAATGCCAATGGGGAAAATTCCACTTAGGGTTAGGGTTAGCTCTCCATGAATTCGCAGAGCAAAATGGACATCGCCATTGGATTTGGAGCCCATCAGTATGGTTAGGAGGGAGCACGACTTTTTAACCAGACTTATGTTTATTTCCTAGTAAAATACATGGGAAATGCCTTTGGGGAAAATTCCACTTAGGGTTAGGGTTAGCTCTCCATGAATTCGCAGAGCAAAATGGACATCGCCATTGGATTTGGAGCCCATCAGTATGGTTAGGAGGGAGCACGACTTTTTAACCAGACGTATGTATATTTCCTAGTAAAATACATGGGGAATGCCATTGGGGAAAATTCCACTTAGGGTTAGGGTTAGCTCTCCATGAATTCGCAGAGCAAAATGGACATCGCCATTGGATTTGGAGCCCATCAGTATGGTTAGGAGGGAGCACGACTTTTTAACCAGACGTATGTATATTTCCTAGTAAAATACATGGGGAATGCCATTTGGGAAAATTCCACTTAGGGTTAGGGTTAGCTCTCCATGAATTCGCAGAGCAAAATGGACATCGCCATTGGATTTGGAGCCCATCAGTATGGTTAGGAGGGAGCACGACTTTTTAACCAGACTTATGTTTATTTCCTAGTAAAATATATGGGGAATGCCATTGGGGAAAATTCCACTTAGGGTTAGGGTTAGCTCTCCATGAATTCGCAGAGCAAAATGGACATCGCCATTGGATTTGGAGCCCATCAGTATGGTTAGGAGGGAGCACGACTTTTTAACCAGACTTATGTTTATTTCCTAGTAAAATACATGGGGAATGCCATTGGGGAAAACTCCACTTAGGGTTAGGGTTAGCTCTCCATGAATTCGCAGAGCAAAATGGACATCGCCATTGGATTTGGAGCCCATCAGTATGGTTAGGAGGGAGCACGACTTTTTAACCAGACTTATGTTTATTTCCTAGTAAAATACATGGGGAATGCCATTGGGGAAAATTCCACTTAGGGTTAGGGTTAGCTCTCCATGAATTCGCAGAGCAAAACAGACATCGCCATTGGATTTGGAGCCCATCAGTATGGTTAGGAGGGAGCACGACTTTTTAGCTGGTCTTACATACATTTCCTGGCAAAATACACGGGGAAATGCCTTTGGGGAAAATTTCACTTAGGGTTAGGGTTAGCTCTCCATGAATTCGCAGAGCAAAATGGACATCGCCATTGGATTTGGAGCCCATCAGTATGGTTAGGAGGGAGCACGACTTTTTAACCAGACTTATATATATTTCCTAGTAAAATACATGGGGAATGCCAATGGGGAAAATTCCCACTTAGGGTTAGGGTTAGCTCTCTATGAATTCGCAGAGCAAAACAGACATCGCCATTGGATTTGCAGCCCATCAGTATGGTTAGGAGGGAGCACGACTTTTTAACCAGACTTATGTTTATTTCCTAGTAAAATACATGGGAAATGCCTTTGGGGAAAATTCCACTTAGGGTTAGGGTTAGCTCTTCATGAATTCGCAGAGCAAAATGGACATCGCCATTGGATTTGGAGCCCATCAGTATGGTTAGGAGGGAGCACAACTTTTTAACCAGACTTATATATATTTCCTAGTAAAATACATGGGGAATGCCATTGGGGAAAATTCCACTTAGTGTTAGGGTTAGCTCTCCATGAATTCGCAGAGCAAAACAGACATCACCATTGGATTTGGAGCCCATCAATATGGTTAGGAGGGAGCACGACTTTTTAACCAGACTTATGTATATTTCCTAGTAAAATACATGGGGAATGCCAATGGGGAAAATTCCACTTAGGGTTAGGGTTAGCTCTCCATGAATTCGCAGAGCAAAATGGACATCGCCATTGGATTTGGAGCCCATCAGTATGGTTAGGAGGGAGCACGACTTTTTAACCAGACTTATGTTTATTTCATAGTAAAATACATGGGAAATGCCTTTGGGGAAAATTCCACTTAGGGTTAGGGTTAGCTCTCCATGAATTCAAAGAGCAAAATGGACATCGCCATTGGATTTGGAGCCCATCAGTATGGTTAGGAGGGAGCACGACTTTTTAACCAGACGTATGTATATTTCCTAGTAAAATACATGGGGAATGCCATTGGGGAAAATTCCACTTAGGGTTAGGGTTAGCTCTCCATGAATTCGCAGAGCAAAATGGACATCGCCATTGGATTTGGAGCCCATCAGTATGGTTAGGAGGGAGCACGACTTTTTAACCAGACGTATGTATATTTCCTAGTAAAATACATGGGGAATGCCATTTGGGAAAATTCCACTTAGGGTTAGGGTTAGCTCTCCATGAATTCGCAGAGCAAAATGGACATCGCCATTGGATTTGGAGCCCATCAGTATGGTTAGGAGGGAGCACGACTTTTTAACCAGACTTATGTTTATTTCCTAGTAAAATATATGGGGAATGCCATTGGGGAAAATTCCACTTAGGGTTAGGGTTAGCTCTCCATGAATTCGCAGAGCAAAATGGACATCGCCATTGGATTTGGAGCCCATCAGTATGGTTAGGAGGGAGCACGACTTTTTAACCAGACTTATGTTTATTTCCTAGTAAAATACATGGGGAATGCCATTGGGGAAAACTCCACTTAGGGTTAGGGTTAGCTCTCCATGAATTCGCAGAGCAAAATGGACATCGCCATTGGATTTGGAGCCCATCAGTATGGTTAGGAGGGAGCACGACTTTTTAACCAGACTTATGTTTATTTCCTAGTAAAATACATGGGGAATGCCATTGGGGAAAATTCCACTTAGGGTTAGGGTTAGCTCTCCATGAATTCGCAGAGCAAAACAGACATCGCCATTGGATTTGGAGCCCATCAGTATGGTTAGGAGGGAGCACGACTTTTTAACCAGACTTATATATATTTCCTAGTAAAATACATGGGAATGCCAATGGGGAAAATTCCACTTAGGGTTAGGGTTAGCTCTCCATGAATTCGCAGAGCAAAACAGACATCGCCATTGGATTTGGAGCCCATCAGTATGGTTAGGAGGGAGCACGACTTTTTAACCAGACTTATGTATATTTCCTAGTAAAATACATGGGAATGCCAATGGGGAAAATTCCACTTAGGGTTAGGGTTAGCTCTCCATGAATTCGCAGAGCAAAATGGACATCGCCATTGGATTTGGAGCCCATCAGTATGGTTAGGAGGGAGCACGACTTTTTAACCAGACTTATATATATTTCCTAGTAAAATACATGGGAAATGCCTTTGGGGAAAATTCCACTTAGGGTTAGGGTTAGCTCTCCATGAATTCGCAGAGCAAAATGGACATCGCCATTGGATTTGGAGCCCATCAGTATGGTTAGGAGGGAGCACGACTTTTTAGCTGTCCTTACACACATTTCCTGGCAAAATACAGGGGGAAATGCCTTTGGGGAAAATTCCACTTAGGGTTAGGGTTAGCTCTCCATGAATTCGCAGAGCAAAACAGACATCACCATTGGATTTGGAGCCCATCAGTATGGTTAGGAGGGAGCACGACTTTTTAGCTGTCCTTACATACATTTCCTGGCAAAATACAGGGGGAAATGCCTTTGGGGAAAATTCCACTTAGGGTTAGGGTTAGCTCTCCATGAAATCGCAGAGCAAAACAGACATCACCATTGGATTTGGAGCCCATCAGTATGGTTAGGAGGGAGCACGACTTTTTAGCTGTCCTTACATACATTTCCTAGTAAAATACATGGGGAATGCCAATGGGGAAAATTCCACTTAGGGTTAGGGTTAGCTCTCCATGAATTCGCAGAGCAAAATGGACATCGCCATTGGATTTGCAGCCCATCAGTATGGTTAGGAGGGAGCACGACTTTTTAACCAGACGTATGTATATTTCCTAGTAAAATACATGGGGAATGCCATTGGGGAAAATTCCACTTAGGGTTAGGGTTAGCTCTCCATGAATTCGCAGAGCAAAATGGACATCGCCATTGGATTTGGAGCCCATCAGTATGGTTAGGAGGGAGCACGACTTTTTAACCAGACTTATGTTTATTTCCTAGTAAAATACATGGGGAATGCCATTGGGGAAAACTCCACTTAGGGTTAGGGTTAGCTCTCCATGAATTCGCAGAGCAAAATGGACATCGCCATTGGATTTGGAGCCCATCAGTATGGTTAGGAGGGAGCACGACTTTTTAACCAGACTTATGTTTATTTCCTAGTAAAATACATGGGAAATGCCTTTGGGGAAAATTCCACTTAGGGTTAGGGTTAGCTCTCCATGAATTCGCAGAGCAAAACAGACATCACCATTGGATTTGCAGCCCATCAGTATGGTTAGGAGGGAGCACGACTTTTTAACCAGACTTATGTTTATTTCCTAGTAAAATACATGGGAAATGCCTTTGGGGAAAATTCCACTTAGGGTTAGGGTTAGCTCTCCATGAATTCGCAGAGCAAAATGGACATCGCCATTGGATTTGGAGCCCATCAGTATGGTTAGGAGGGAGCACGACTTTTTAACCAGACTTATGTTTATTTCCTAGTAAAATACATGGGAAATGCCTTTGGGGGAAATTCCACTTAGGGTTAGGGTTAGCTCTCCATGAATTCGCAGAGCAAAATGGACATCGCCATTGGATTTGGAGCCCATCAGTATGGTTAGGAGGGAGCACGACTTTTTAACCAGACTTATGTTTATTTCCTAGTAAAATACATGGGGAATGCCAATGGGGAAAATTCCACTTAGGGTTAGGGTTAGCTCTCCATGAATTCGCAGAGCAAAATGGACATTGCCATTGGATTTGGAGCCCATCAGTATGGTTAGGAGGGAGCACGACTTTTTAACCAGACTTATATATATTTCCTAGTAAAATACATGTGGAATGCCAATGGGGAAAATTCCACTTAGGGTTAGGGTTAGCCCTCCATGAATTCGCAGAGCAAAACAGACATCGCCATTGGATTTGGAGCCCATCAGTATGGTTAGGAGGGAGCACGACTTTTTAACCAGACTTATGTTTATTTCCTAGTAAAATACATGGGAAATGCCTTTGGGGAAAATTCCACTTAGGGTTAGGGTTAGCTCTCCATGAATTCGCAGAGCAAAATGGACATCGCCATTGGATTTGGAGCCCATCAGTATGGTTAGGAGGGAGCACGACTTTTTAACCAGACTTATGTTTATTTCCTAGTAAAATACATGGGAAATGCCTTTGGGGAAAATTCCACTTAGGGTTAGGGTTAGCTCTCCATGAATTCGCAGAGCAAAATGGACATCGCCATTGGATTTGGAGCCCATCAGTATGGTTAGGAGGGAGCACGACTTTTTAACCAGACTTATGTTTATTTCCTAGTAAAATACATGTGGAATGCCAATGGGGAAAATTCCACTTAGGGTTAGGGTTAGCTCTCCATGAATTCGCAGAGCAAAATGGACATTGCCATTGGATTTGGAGCCCATCAGTATGGTTAGGAGGGAGCACGACTTTTTAACCAGACTTATATATATTTCCTAGTAAAATACATGTGGAATGCCAATGGGGAAAATTCCACTTAGGGTTAGGGTTAGCCCTCCATGAATTCGCAGAGCAAAACAGACATCGCCATTGGATTTGGAGCCCATCAGTATGGTTAGGAGGGAGCACGACTTTTTAACCAGACTTATGTTTATTTCCTAGTAAAATACATGGGAAATGCCAATGGGGAAAATTCCACTTAGGGTTAGGGTTAGCTCTCCATGAATTCGCAGAGCAAAATGGACATCGCCATTGGATTTGGAGCCCATCAGTATGGTTAGGAGGGAGCACGACTTTTTAACCAGACGTATGTATATTTCCTAGTAAAATACATGGGGAATGCCATTGGGGAAAATTCCACTTAGGGTTAGGGTTAGCTCTCCATGAATTTGCAGAGCAAAATGGACATCGCCATTGGATTTGGAGCCCATCAGTATGGTTAGGAGGGAGCACGACTTTTTAGCCGTCCTTACATACATTTCCTGGCAAAATACAGGGGGAAATGCATTTGGGGAAAATTCCACTTAGGGTTAGGGTTAGCTCTCCATGAATTCGCAGAGCAAAATGGACATCGCCATTGGATTTGGAGCCCATCAGTATGGTTCGGAGGGAGCACGACTTTTTAACCAGACGTATGTATATTTCCTAGTAAAATACATGGGGAATGCCAATGGGGAAAATTCCACTTAGGGTTAGGGTTAGCCCTCCATGAATTCGCAGAGCAAAATGGACATCGGCATTGGATTTGGAGCCCATCAGTATGGTTAGGAGGGAGCACGACTTTTTAACCAGACTTATGTTTATTTCATAGTAAAATACATGGGAAATGCCTTTGGGGAAAATTCCACTTAGGGTTAGGGTTAGCTCTCCATGAATTCGCAGAGCAAAATGGACATCGCCATTGGATTTGGAGCCCATCAGTATGGTTAGGAGGGAGCACGACTTTTTAACCAGACGTATGTATATTTCCTAGTAAAATACATGGGGAATGCCATTGGGGAAAATTCCACTTAGGGTTAGGGTTAGCTCTCCATGAATTTGCAGAGCAAAATGGACATCGCCATTGGATTTGGAGCCCATCAGTATGGTTAGGAGGGAGCACGACTTTTTAGCCGTCCTTACATACATTTCCTGGCAAAATACAGGGGGAAATGCCTTTAGGGAAAATTCCACTTAGGGTTAGGGTTAGCTCTCCATGAATTCGCAGAGTAAAATGGACATCGCCATTGGATTTGGAGCCCATCAGTATGGTTCGGAGGGAGCACGACTTTTTAACCAGACGTATGTATATTTCCTAGTAAAATACATAGGGAATGCCATTGGGGAAAATTCCACTTAGGGTTAGGGTTAGCTCTCCATGAATTCGCAGAGCAAAATGGACATCGCCATTGGATTTGGAGCCCATCAGTATGGTTCGGAGGGAGCACGACTTTTTAGCTGGTCTTACATACATTTCGTGGCAAAATACACGGGGAAATGCCTTTGGGGAAAATTTCACTTAGGGTTAGGGTTAGCTCTCCATGAATTCGCAGAGCAAAATGGACATCGCCATTGGATTTGGAGCCCATCAGTATGGTTAGGAGGGAGCACAACTTTTTAACCAGACTTATGTATATTTCCTAGTAAAATACATGGGGAATGCAATTGGGGAAAATTCCACTTAGGGTTAGGGTTAGCTCTCCATGAATTCGCAGAGCAAAATGGACATCGCCATTGGATTTGGAGCCCATCAGTATGGTTAGGAGGGAGCACGACTTTTTAACCAGACTTATGTTTATTTCCTAGTAAAATACATGGGGAATGCCATTGGGGAAAATTCCACTTAGGGTTAGGGTTAGCTCTCCATGAATTCGCAGAGCAAAATGGACATCGCCATCGGATTTGGAGCCCATCAGTATGGTTAGGAGGGAGCACGACTTTTTAGCCGTCCTTACATACATTTCCTGGCAAAATACAGGGGGAAATGCCTTTGGGGAAATTTCCACTTAGGGTTAGGGTTAGCTCTCTATGAATTCGCAGAGCAAAACAGACATCGCCATTGGATTTGCAGCCCATCAGTATGGTTAGGAGGGAGCACGACTTTTTAATCAGACTTATGTTTATTTCCTAGTAAAATACATGGGGAATGCCATTGGGGAAAATTCCACTTAGGGTTAGGGTTAGCTCTCCATGAATTCGCAGAGCAAAATGGACATCGCCATTGGATTTGGAGCCCATCAGTATGGTTAGGAGGGAGCACGACTTTTTAACCAGACTTATGTTTATTTCCTAGCAAAATACATGGGAAATGCTTTTGGGGAAAATTCCACTTAGTGTTAGGGTTAGCTCTCCATGAATTCGCAGAGCAAAACAGACATCACCATTGGATTTGGAGCCCATCAATATGGTTAGGAGGGAGCACGACTTTTTAACCAGACTTATGTATATTTCCTAGTAAAATACATGGGGAATGCCAATGGGGAAAATTCCACTTAGGGTTAGGGTTAGCTCTCCATGAATTCGCAGAGCAAAATGGACATCGCCATTGGATTTGGAGCCCATCAGTATGGTTAGGAGGGAGCACGACTTTTTAACCAGACTTATATATATTTCCTAGTAAAATACATGGGGAATGCCAATGGGGAAAATTCCACTTAGGGTTAGGGTTAGCTCTCCATGAATTCGCAGAGCAAAATGGACATCGCCATTGGATTTGGAGCCCATCATTATGGTTAGGAGGGAGCACGACTTTTTAACCAGACTTATGTTTATTTCCTAGTAAAATACATGGGAAATGCCTTTGGGGAAAATTCCACTTAGGGTTAGGGTTAGCTCTCCATGAATTCGCAGAGCAAAATGGACATCGCCATTGGATTTGGAGCCCATCAGTATGGTTAGGAGGGAGCACGACTTTTTAACCAGACGTATGTATATTTCCTAGTAAAATACATGGGGAATGCCATTGGGGAAAATTCCACTTAGGGTTAGGGTTAGCTCTCCATGAATTCGCAGAGCAAAATGGACATCGCCATTGGATTTGGAGCCCATCAGTATGGTTAGGAGGGAGCACGACTTTTTAGCCGTCCTAACATACATTTCCTGGCAAAATACAGGGGGAAATGCCTTTGGGGAAAATTCCACTTAGGGTTAGGGTTAGCTCTCTATGAATTCGCAGAGCAAAACAGACATCGCCATTGGATTTGCAGCCCATCAGTATGGTTAGGAGGGAGCACGACTTTTTAACCAGACTTATGTATATTTCCTAGTAAAATACATGGGGAATGCCAATGGGGAAAATTCCACTTAGGGTAAGGGTTAGCTCTCCATGAATTCGCAGAGCAAAATGGACATCTCCATTGGATTTGGAGCCCATCAGTATGGTTAGGAGGGAGCACGACTTTTTAACCAGACTTATATATATTTCCTAGTAAAATACATGGGGAATGCCATTGGGGAAAATTACACTTAGGGTTAGGGTTAGCTCTCCATGAATTCGCAGAGCAAAACAGACATCGCCATTGGATTTGGAGCCCATCAGTATGGTTAGGAGGGAGCACGACTTTTTAACCAGACTTATGTATATTTCCTAGTAAAATACATGGGGAATGCCAAAGGGGAAAATTCCACTTAGGGTTAGGGTTAGCTCTCCATGAATTCGCAGAGCAAAATGGACATCGCCATTGGATTTGGAGCCCATCAGTATGGTTAGGAGGGAGCACGACTTTTTAACCAGACTTATATATATTTCCTAGTAAAATACATGGGAAATGCCTTTGGGGAAAATTCCACTTA
Source organism: Thamnophis sirtalis (assembly GCF_051295495.1). NCBI lineage: Eukaryota > Metazoa > Chordata > Lepidosauria > Squamata > Natricidae > Thamnophis > Thamnophis sirtalis. Next base: position 35,807,193 of record NW_028261383.1, read on the forward strand.
GGGTTAGGGTTAGCTCTCCATGAATTCGCAGAGCAAAATGGACATCGCCATTGGATTTGGAGCCCATCAGTATGGTTAGGAGGGAGCACGACTTTTTAGCTGTCCTTACACACATTTCCTGGCAAAATACAGGGGGAAATGCCTTTGGGGAAAATTCCACTTAGGGTTAGGGTTAGCTCTCCATGAATTCGCAGAGCAAAACAGACATCACCATTGGATTTGGAGCCCATCAGTATGGTTAGGAGGGAGCACGACTTTTTAGCTGTCCTTACATACATTTCCTGGCAAAATACAGGGGGAAATGCCTTTGGGGAAAATTCCACTTAGGGTTAGGGTTAGCTCTCCATGAAATCGCAGAGCAAAACAGACATCACCATTGGATTTGGAGCCCATCAGTATGGTTAGGAGGGAGCACGACTTTTTAGCTGTCCTTACATACATTTCCTAGTAAAATACATGGGGAATGCCAATGGGGAAAATTCCACTTAGGGTTAGGGTTAGCTCTCCATGAATTCGCAGAGCACAATGGACATCGCCATTGGATTTGGAGCCCATCAGTATGGTTAGGAGGGAGCACGACTTTTTAACCAGACGTATGTATATTTCCTAGTAAAATACATGGGGAATGCCATTGGGGAAAATTCCACTTAGGGTTAGGGTTAGCTCTCCATGAATTCGCAGAGCAAAATGGACATCGCCATTGGATTTGGAGCCCATCAGTATGGTTAGGAGGGAGCACGACTTTTTAACCAGACTTATGTTTATTTCCTAGTAAAATACATGGGGAATGCCATTGGGGAAAATTCCACTTAGGGTTAGGGTTAGCTCTCCATGAATTCGCAGAGCAAAATGGACATCGCCATTGGATTTGGAGCACATCAGTATGGTTAGGAGGGAGCACGACTTTTTAGCCGTCCTTACATACATTTCCTGGCAAAATACAGGGGGAAATGCCTTTGGGGAAAATTCCACTTAGGGTTAGGGTTAGCTCTCCATGAAATCGCAGAGCAAAACAGACATCACCATTGGATTTGGAGCCCATCAGTATGGTTAGGAGGGAGCACGACTTTTTAACCAGACTTATGTATATTTCCTAGTAAAATACATGGGGAATGCCATTGGGGAAAATTCCACTTAGGGTTAGGGTTAGCTCTCCATGAATTCGCAGAGCAAAATGGACATCGCCATTGGATTTGGAGCCCATCAGTATGGTTAGGAGGGAGCACGACTTTATAACCAGACTTATGTTTATTTCCTAGTAAAATACATGGGGAATGCCAATGGGGAAAATTCCACTTAGGGTTAGGGTTAGCTCTCCATGAATTCGCAGAGAAAAACAGACATCACCATTGGATTTGGAGCCCATCAGTATGGTTAGGAGGGAGCACGACTTTTTAACCAGACTTATGTTTATTTCCTAGTAAAATACATGGGGAATGCCAATGGGGAAAATTCCACTTAGGGTTAGGGTTAGCTCTCCATGAATTCGCAGAGCAAAATGGACATCGCCATTGGATTTGGAGCCCATCAGTATGGTTAGGAGGGAGCACGACTTTTTAACCAGACTTATGTTTATTTCCTAGTAAAATACATGGGGAATGCCAATGGGGAAAATTCCACTTAGGGTTAGGGTTAGCTCTCCATGAATTCGCAGAGCAAAATGGACATTGCCATTGGATTTGGAGCCCATCAGTATGGTTAGGAGGGAGCACGAATTTTTAACCAGACTTATATATATTTCCTAGTAAAATACATGTGGAATGCCAATGGGGAAAATTCCACTTAGGGTTAGGGTTAGCCCTCCATGAATTCGCAGAGCAAAACAGACATCGCCATTGGATTTGGAGCCCATCAGTATGGTTAGGAGGGAGCACGACTTTTTAACCAGACTTATGTTTATTTCCTAGTAAAATACATGGGAAATGCCTTTGGGGAAAATTCCACTTAGGGTTAGGGTTAGCTCTCCATGAATTCGCAGAGCAAAATGGACATCGCCATTGGATTTGGAGCCCATCAGTATGGTTAGGAGGGAGCACGACTTTTTAACCAGACTTATGTTTATTTCCTAGTAAAATACATGGGAAATGCCTTTGGGGAAAATTCCACTTAGGGTTAGGGTTAGCTCTCCATGAATTCGCAGAGCAAAATGGACATCGCCATTGGATTTGGAGCCCATCAGTATGGTTAGGAGGGAGCACGACTTTTTAACCAGACTTATGTTTATTTCCTAGTAAAATACATGGGGAATGCCAATGGGGAAAATTCCACTTAGGGTTAGGGTTAGCTCTCCATGAATTCGCAGAGCAAAATGGACATTGCCATTGGATTTGGAGCCCATCAGTATGGTTAGGAGGGAGCACGACTTTTTAACCAGACTTATATATATTTCCTAGTAAAATACATGTGGAATGCCAATGGGGAAAATTCCACTTAGGGTTAGGGTTAGCCCTCCATGAATTCGCAGAGCAAAACAGACATCGCCATTGGATTTGGAGCCCATCAGTATGGTTAGGAGGGAGCACGACTTTTTAACCAGACTTATGTTTATTTCCTAGTAAAATACATGGGAAATGCCTTTGGGGAAAATTCCACTTAGGGTTAGCGTTAGCTCTCCATGAATTCGCAGAGCAAAATGGACATCGCCATTGGATTTGGAGCCCATCAGTATGGTTAGGAGGGAGCACGACTTTTTAACCAGACGTATGTATATTTCCTAGTAAAATACATGGGGAATGCCATTGGGGAAAATTCCACTTAGGGTTAGGGTTAGCTCTCCATGAATTTGCAGAGCAAAATGGACATCGCCATTGGATTTGGAGCCCATCAGTATGGTTAGGAGGGAGCACGACTTTTTAGCCGTCCTTACATACATTTCCTGGCAAAATACAGGGGGAAATGCCTTTGGGGAAAATTCCACTTAGGGTTAGGGTTAGCTCTCCATGAATTTGCAGAGCAAAATGGACATCGCCATTGGATTTGGAGCCCATCAGTATGGTTAGGAGGGAGCACGACTTTTTAACCAGACTTATGTTTATTTCCTAGTAAAATACATGGGGAATGCCAATGGGGAAAATTCCACTTAGGGTTAGGGTTAGCTCTCCATGAATTCGCAGAGCAAAATGGACATTGCCATTGGATTTGGAGCCCATCAGTATGGTTAGGAGGGAGCACGACTTTTTAACCAGACTTATATATATTTCCTAGTAAAATACATGTGGAATGCCAATGGGGAAAATTCCACTTAGGGTTAGGGTTAGCCCTCCATGAATTCGCAGAGCAAAACAGACATCGCCATTGGATTTGGAGCCCATCAGTATGGTTAGGAGGGAGCACGACTTTTTAACCAGACTTATGTTTATTTCCTAGTAAAATACATGGGAAATGCCTTTGGGGAAAATTCCACTTAGGGTTAGGGTTAGCTCTCCATGAATTCGCAGAGCAAAATGGACATCGCCATTGGATTTTGAGCCCATCAGTATGGTTAGGAGGGAGCACGACTTTTTAACCAGACGTATGTATATTTCCTAGTAAAATACATGGGGAATGCCATTGGGGAAAATTCCACTTAGGGTTAGGGTTAGCTCTCCATGAATTTGCAGAGCAAAATGGACATCGCCATTGGATTTGGAGCCCATCAGTATGGTTAGGAGGGAGCACGACTTTTTAGCCGTCCTCACATACATTTCCTGGCAAAATACAGGGGGAAATGCCTTTGGGGAAAATTCCACTTAGGGTTAGGGTTAGCTCTCCATGAATTCGCAGAGCAAAATGGACATCGCCATTGGATTTGGAGCCCATCAGTATGGTTCGGAGGGAGCACGACTTTTTAACCAGACGTATGTATATTTCCTAGTAAAATACATTGGGAATGCCAATGGGGAAAATTCCACTTAGGGTTAGGGTTAGCCCTCCATGAATTCGCAGAGCAAAATGGACATCGGCATTGGATTTGGAGCCCATCAGTATGGTTAGGAGGGAGCACGACTTTTTAACCAGACTTATGTTTATTTCATAGTAAAATACATGGGAAATGCCTTTGGGGAAAATTCCACTTAGGGTTAGGGTTAGCTCTCCATGAATTCGCAGAGCAAAATGGACATCGCCATTGGATTTGGAGCCCATCAGTATGGTTAGGAGGGAGCACGACTTTTTAACCAGACATATGTATATTTCCTAGTAAAATACATGGGGAATGCCATTGGGGAAAATTCCACTTAGGGTTAGGGTTAGCTCTCCATGAATTTGCAGAGCAAAATGGACATCGCCATTGGATTTGGAGCCCATCAGTATGGTTAGGAGGGAGCACGACTTTTTAGCCGTCCTTACATACATTTCCTGGCAAAATACAGGGGGAAATGCCTTTAGGGAAAATTCCACTTAGGGTTAGGGTTAGCTCTCCATGAATTCGCAGAGTAAAATGGACATCGCCATTGGATTTGGAGCCCATCAGTATGGTTCGGAGGGAGCACGACTTTTTAACCAGACGTATGTATATTTCCTAGTAAAATACATAGGGAATGCCATTGGGGAAAATTCCACTTAGGGTTAGGGTTAGCTCTCCATGAATTCGCAGAGCAAAATGGACATCGCCATTGGATTTGGAGCCCATCAGTATGGTTCGGAGGGAGCACGACTTTTTAGCTGGTCTTACATACATTTCGTGGCAAAATACACGGGGAAATGCCTTTGGGGAAAATTTCACTTAGGGTTAGGGTTAGCTCTCCATGAATTCGCAGAGCAAAATGGACATCGCCATTGGATTTGGAGCCCATCAGTATGGTTAGGAGGGAGCACAACTTTTTAACCAGACTTATGTATATTTCCTAGTAAAATACATGGGGAATGCCATTGGGGAAAATTCCACTTAGGGTTAGGGTTAGCTCTCCATGAATTCGCAGAGCAAAATGGACATCGCCATTGGATTTGGAGCCCATCAGTATGGTTCGGAGGGAGCACGACTTTTTAGCTGGTCTTACATACATTTCCTGGCAAAATACAGGGGGAAATGCCTTTGGGGAAAATTTCACTTAGGGTTAGGGTTAGCTCTCCATGAATTCGCAGAGCAAAATGGACATCGCCATTGGATTTGGAGCCCATCAGTATGGTTACGAGGGAGCACGACTTTTTAACCAGACTTATATATATTTCCTAGTAAAATACATGGGGAATGCCAATGGGGAAAATTCCACTTAGGGTTAGGGTTAGCTCTCCATGAATTCGCAGAGCAAAATGGACATCGCCATTGGATTTGGAGCCCATCAGTATGGTTAGGAGGGAGCACGACTTTTTAACCAGACTTATGTTTATTTCCTAGTAAAATACATGGGGAATGCCATTGGGGAAAATTCCACTTAGGGTTAGGGTTAGCTCTCCATGAATTCGCAGAGCAAAATGGACATCGCCATCGGATTTGGAGCCCATCAGTATGGTTAGGAGGGAGCACGACTTTTTAGCCGTCCTTACATACATTTCCTGGCAAAATACAGGGGGAAATGCCTTTGGGGAAATTTCCACTTAGGGTTAGGGTTAGCTCTCTATGAATTCGCAGAGCAAAACAGACATCGCCATTGGATTTGCAGCCCATCAGTATGGTTAGGAGGGAGCACGACTTTTTAATCAGACTTATGTTTATTTCCTAGCAAAATACATGGGGAATGCCATTGGGGAAAATTCCACTTAGGGTTAGGGTTAGCTCTCCATGAATTCGCAGAGCAAAATGGACATCGCCATTGGATTTGGAGCCCATCAGTATGGTTAGGAGGGAGCACGACTTTTTAACCAGACTTATGTTTATTTCCTAGCAAAATACATGGGAAATGCCTTTGGGGAAAATTCCACTTAGTGTTAGGGTTAGCTCTCCATGAATTCGCAGAGCAAAACAGACATCACCATTGGATTTGGAGCCCATCAATATGGTTAGGAGGGAGCACGACTTTTTAACCAGACTTATGTATATTTCCTAGTAAAATACATGGGGAATGCCAATGGGGAAATTCCACTTAGGGTTAGGGTTAGCTCTCCATGAATTCGCAGAGCAAAATGGACATCGCCATTGGATTTGGAGCCCATCAGTATGGTTAGGAGGGAGCACGACTTTTTAACCAGACTTATATATATTTCCTAGTAAAATACATGGGGAATGCCAATGGGGAAAATTCCACTTAGGGTTAGGGTTAGCTCTCCATGAATTCGCAGAGCAAAATGGACATCGCCATTGGATTTGGAGCCCATCATTATGGTTAGGAGGGAGCACGACTTTTTAACCAGACTTATGTTTATTTCCTAGTAAAATACATGGGAAATGCCTTTGGGGAAAATTCCACTTAGGGTTAGGGTTAGCTCTCCATGAATTCGCAGAGCAAAATGGACATCGCCATTGGATTTGGAGCCCATCAGTATGGTTAGGAGGGAGCACGACTTTTTAACCAGACGTATGTATATTTCCTAGTAAAATACATGGGGAATGCCATTGGGGAAAATTCCACTTAGGGTTAGGGTTAGCTCTCCATGAATTCGCAGAGCAAAATGGACATCGCCATTGGACTTGGAGCCCATCAGTATGGTTAGGAGGGAGCACGACTTTTTAGCCGTCCTAACATACATTTCCTGGCAAAATACAGGGGGAAATGCCTTTGGGGAAAATTCCACTTAGGGTTAGGGTTAGCTCTCTATGAATTCGCAGAGCAAAACAGACATCGCCATTGGATTTGCAGCCCATCAGTATGGTTAGGAGGGAGCACGACTTTTTAACCAGACTTATGTATATTTCCTAGTAAAATACAAGGGGAATGCCAATGGGGAAAATTCCACTTAGGGTAAGGGTTAGCTCTCCATGAATTCGCAGAGCAAAATGGACATCTCCATTGGATTTGGAGCCCATCAGTATGGTTAGGAGGGAGCACGACTTTTTAACCAGACTTATATATATTTCCTAGTAAAATACATGGGGAATGCCATTGGGGAAAATTCCACTTAGGGTTAGGGTTAGCTCTCCATGAATTCGCAGAGCAAAATGGACATCGCCATTGGATTTGGAGCCCATCAGTATGGTTAGGAGGGAGCACGACTTTTTAGCCGTCCTAACATACATTTCCTGGCAAAATACAGGGGGAAATGCCTTTGGGGAAAATTCCACTTAGGGTTAGGGTTAGCTCTCCATGAATTCGCAGAGCAAAACAGACATCGCCATTGGATTTGGAGCCCATCAGTATGGTTAGGAGGGAGCACGACTTTTTAACCAGACTTATGTTTATTTCCTAGTAAAATACATGGGGAATGCCAATGGGGAAAATTCCACTTAGGGTTAGGGTTAGCTCTCCATGAATTCGCAGAGCAAAACAGACATCGCCATTGGATTTGGAGCCCATCAGTATGGTTAGGAAGGAGCACGACTTTTTAACCAGACTTATGTTTATTTCCTAGTAAAATACATGGGGAATGCCATTGGGGAAAATTACACTTAGGGTTAGGGTTAGCTCTCCATGAATTCGCAGAGCAAAACAGACATCGCCATTGGATTTGGAGCCCATCAGTATGGTTAGGAGGGAGCACGACTTTTTAACCAGACTTATGTATATTTCCTAGTAAAATACATGGGGAATGCCAAAGGGGAAAATTCCACTTAGGGTTAGGGTTAGCTCTCCATGAATTCGCAGAGCAAAATGGACATCGCCATTGGATTTGGAGCCCATCAGTATGGTTAGGAGGGAGCACGACTTTTTAACCAGACTTATATATATTTCCTAGTAAAATACATGGGAAATGCCTTTGGGGAAAATTCCACTTAGGGTTAGGGTTAGCTCTCCATGAATTCGCAGAGCAAAATGGACATCGCCATTGGATTTGGAGCCCATCAGTATGGTTAGGAGGGAGCACGACTTTTTAGCTGTCCTTACACACATTTCCTGGCAAAATACAGGGGGAAATGCCTTTGGGGAAAATTCCACTTAGGGTTAGGGTTAGCTCTCCATGAATTCGCAGAGCAAAACAGACATCACCATTGGATTTGGAGCCCATCAGTATGGTTAGGAGGGAGCACGACTTTTTAGCTGTCCTTACATACATTTCCTAGTAAAATACATGGGGAATGCCAATGGGGAAAATTCCACTTAGGGTTAGGGTTAGCTCTCCATGAATTCGCAGAGCAAAATGGACATCGCCATTGGATTTGGAGCCCATCAGTATGGTTAGGAGGGAGCACGACTTTTTAACCAGACGTATGTATATTTCCTAGTAAAATACATGGGGAATGCCATTGGGGAAAATTCCACTTAGGGTTAGGGTTAGCTCTCCATGAATTCGCAGAGCAAAATGGACATCGCCATTGGATTTGGAGCCCATCAGTATGGTTAGGAGGGAGCACGACTTTTTAACCAGACTTATATATATTTCCTAGTAAAATACATGGGGAATGCCATTGGGGAAAATTACACTTAGGGTTAGGGTTAGCTCTCCATGAATTCGCAGAGCAAAACAGACATCGCCATTGGATTTGGAGCCCATCAGTATGGTTAGGAGGGAGCACGACTTTTTAACCAGACTTATGTTTATTTCCTAGTAAAATACATGGGGAATGCCATTGGGGAAAATTACACTTAGGGTTAGGGTTAGCTCTCCATGAATTCGCAGAGCAAAACAGACATCGCCATTGGATTTGGAGCCCATCAGTATGGTTAGGAAGGAGCACGACTTTTTAACCAGACTTATGTATATTTCCTAGTAAAATACATGGGGAATGCCAAAGGGGAAAATTCCACTTAGGGTTAGGGTTAGCTCTCCATGAATTCGCAGAGCAAAATGGACATCGCCATTGGATTTGGAGCCCATCAGTATGGTTAGGAGGGAGCACGACTTTTTAACCAGACTTATATATATTTCCTAGTAAAATACATGGGAAATGCCTTTGGGGAAAATTCCACTTAGGGTTAGGGTTAGCTCTCCATGAATTCGCAGAGCAAAATGGACATCGACATTGGATTTGGAGCCCATCAGTATGGTTAGGAGGGAGCACGACTTTTTAGCTGTCCTTACACACATTTCCTGGCAAAATACAGGGGGAAATGCCTTTGGGGAAAATTCCACTTAGGGTTAGGGTTAGCTCTCCATGAATTCGCAGAGCAAAACAGACATCACCATTGGATTTGGAGCCCATCAGTATGGTTAGGAGGGAGCACGACTTTTTAGCTGTCCTTACATACATTTCCTGGCAAAATACAGGGGGAAATGCCTTTGGGGAAAATTCCACTTAGGGTTAGGGTTAGCTCTCCATGAAATCGCAGAGCAAAACAGACATCACCATTGGATTTGGAGCCCATCAGTATGGTTAGGAGGGAGCACGACTTTTTAGCTGTCCTTACATACATTTCCTAGTAAAATACATGGGGAATGCCAATGGGGAAAATTCCACTTAGGGTTAGGGTTAGCTCTCCATGAATTCGCAGAGCAAAATGGACATCGCCATTGGATTTGGAGCCCATCAGTATGGTTAGGAGGGAGCACGACTTTTTAACCAGACGTATGTATATTTCCTAGTAAAATACATGGGGAATGCCATTGGGGAAAATTCCACTTAGGGTTAGGGTTAGCTCTCCATGAATTCGCAGAGCAAAATGGACATCGCCATTGGATTTGGAGCCCATCAGTATGGTTAGGAGGGAGCACGACTTTTTAACCAGACTTATGTTTATTTTCTAGTAAAATACATGGGGAATGCCATTGGGGAAAATTCCACTTAGGGTTAGGGTTAGCTCTCCATGAATTCGCAGAGCAAAATGGACATCGCCATTGGATTTGGAGCCCATCAGTATGGTTAGGAGGGAGCACGACTTTTTAGCCGTCCTTACATACATTTCTTGGCAAAATACAGGGGGAAATGCCTTTGGGGAAAATTCCACTTAGGGTTAGGGTTAGCTCTCCATGAAATCGCAGAGCAAAACAGACATCACCATTGGATTTGGAGCCCATCAGTATGGTTAGGAGGGAGCACGACTTTTTAACCAGACTTATGTTTATTTCCTAGTAAAATACATGGGAAATGCCTTTGGGGAAAATTCCACTTAGGGTTAGGGTTAGCTCTCCATGAATTCGCAGAGCAAAATGGACATCGCCATTGGATTTGGAGCCCATCAGTATGGTTAGGAGGGAGCACGACTTTTTAGCTGTCCTTACACACATTTCCTGGCAAAATACAGGGGGAAATGCCTTTGGGGAAAATTCCACTTAGGGTTAGGGTTAGCTCTCCATGAATTCGCAGAGCAAAACAGACATCACCATTGGATTTGGAGCCCATCAGTATGGTTAGGAGGGAGCACGACTTTTTAGCTGTCCTTACATACATTTCATTAGAGCCAAGGTGGCGCAGTGGTTAAATGCAGCACTGCAGGCTACTGCTAGATCAGCAGGTCAGCGGTTCAAATCTCACCGGCTCAGGGTTGACTCAGCCTTCCATCCTTCCGAGGTGGGTAAAATGAGGACCCAGATTGTTGGGGGCAATATGCTGACTCTCTGTAAACCGCTTAGAGAGGCCTGAAAGGCCTATGAAGCGGTATATAAGTCTACTGCTATTGCTATTGATATTTCCTGGCAAAATACAGGGGGAAATGCCTTTGGGGAAAATTCCACTTAGGGTTAGGGTTAGCTCTCCATGAAATCGCAGAGCAAAACAGACATCACCATTGGATTTGGAGCCCATCAGTATGGTTAGGAGGGAGCACGACTTTTTAGCTGTCCTTACATACATTTCCTAGTAAAATACATGGGGAATGCCAATGGGGAAAATTCCACTTAGGGTTAGGGTTAGCTCTCCATGAATTCGCAGAGCAAAATGGACATCGCCATTGGATTTGGAGCCCATCAGTATGGTTAGGAGGGAGCACGACTTTTTAACCAGACGTATGTATATTTCCTAGTAAAATACATGGGGAATGCCATTGGGGAAAATTCCACTTAGGGTTAGGGTTAGCTCTCCATGAATTCGCAGAGCAAAATGGACATCGCCATTGGATTTGGAGCCCATCAGTATGGTTAGGAGGGAGCACGACTTTTTAACCAGACTTATGTTTATTTCCTAGTAAAATACATGGGGAATGCCATTGGGGAAAATTCCACTTAGGGTTAGGGTTAGCTCTCCATGAATTCGCAGAGCAAAATGGACATCGCCATTGGATTTGGAGCCCATCAGTATGGTTAGGAGGGAGCACGACTTTTTAGCCGTCCTTACATACATTTCCTGGCAAAATACAGGGGGAAATGCCTTTGGGGAAAATTCCACTTAGGGTTAGGGTTAGCTCTCCATGAAATCGCAGAGCAAAACAGACATCACCATTGGATTTGGAGCCCATCAGTATGGTTAGGAGGGAGCACGACTTTTTAGCTGTCCTTACATACATTTCCTAGTAAAATACATGGGGAATGCCAATGGGGAAAATTCCACTTAGGGTTAGGGTTAGCTCTCTATGAATTCGCAGAGCAAAACAGACATCGCCATGGGATTTGCAGCCCATCAGTATGGTTAGGAGGGAGCACGACTTTTTAACCAGACTTATGTTTATTTCCTAGTAAAATACATGGGAAATGCCTTTGGGGAAAATTCCACTTAGGGTTAGGGTTAGCTCTCTATGAATTCGCAGAGCAAAACAGACATCACCATTGGATTTGCAGCCCATCAGTATGGTTAGGAGGGAGCACGACTTTTTAACCAGACTTATGTTTATTTCCTAGTAAAATACATGGGGAATGCCAATGGGGAAAATTCCACTTAGGGTTAGAGTTAGCTCTCCATGAATTCGCAGAGCAAAATGGACATCGCCATTGGATTTGGAGCCCATCAGTATGGTTAGGAGGGAGCACGACTTTTTAACCAGACTTATATATATTTCCTAGTAAAATACATGGGGAATGCCAATGGGGAAAATTCCACTTAGGGTTAGGGTTAGCTCTCCATGAATTCGCAGAGCAAAATGGACATCGCCATTGGATTTGGAGCCCATCAGTATGGTTAGGAGGGAGCACGACTTTTTAGCCGTCCTTACATACATTTCCTGGCAAAATACAGGGGGAAATGCCTTTGGGGAAAATTCCACTTAGGGTTAGGGTTAGCTCTCCATGAATTCGCAGAGCAAAATGGACATCGCCATTGGATTTGGAGCCCATCAGTATGTTTAGGAGGGAGCACGACTTTTTAACCAGACTTATATATATTTCCTAGTAAAATACATGGGGAATGCCATTGGGGAAAATTCCACTTAGGGTTAGGGTTAGCTCTCCATGAATTCGCAGAGCAAAATGGACATCGCCATTGGATTTGGAGCCCATCAGTATGGTTAGGAGGGAGCACGACTTTTTAACCAGACTTATGTTTATTTCCTAGTAAAATACATGGGAAATGTCTTTGGGGAAAATTCCACTTAGGGTTAGGGTTAGCTCTCCATGAATTCGCAGAGCAAAACAGACATCACCATTGGATTTGGAGCCCATCAGTATGGTTAGGAGGGAGCACGACTTTTTAACCAGACTTATGTATATTTCCTAGTAAAATACATGGGGAATGCCAATGGGGAAAATTCCACTTAGGGTTAGAGTTAGCTCTCCATGAATTCGCAGAGCAAAATGGACATCGCCATTGGATTTGGAGCCCATCAGTATGGTTAGGAGGGAGCACGACTTTTTAACCAGACTTATATATATTTCCTAGTAAAATACATGGGGAATGCCAATGGGGAAAATTCCACTTAGGGTTAGGGTTAGCTCTCCATGAATTCGCAGAGCAAAATGGACATCGCCATTGGATTTGGAGCCCATCAGTATGGTTAGGAGGGAGCACGACTTTTTAACCAGACGTATGTATATTTCCTAGTAAAATACATGGGGAATGCCATTGGGGAAAATTCCACTTAGGGTTAGGGTTAGCTCTCCATGAATTCGCAGAGCAAAATGGACATCGCCATTGGATTTGGAGCCCATCAGTATGGTTAGGAGGGAGCACGACTTTTTAACCAGACTTATGTTTATTTCCTAGTAAAATACATGGGAAATGCCTTTGGGGAAAATTCCACTTAGGGTTAGGGTTAGCTCTCCATGAATTCGCAGAGCAAAATGGACATCGCCATTGGATTTGGAGCCCATCAGTATGGTTAGGAGGGAGCACGACTTTTTAACCAGACTTATGTATATTTCCTAGTAAAATACATGGGGAATGCCAATGGGGAAAATTCCACTTAGGGTTAGGGTTAGCTCTCCATGAATTCGCAGAGCAAAATGGACATCGCCATTGGATTTGGAGCCCATCAGTATGGTTAGGAGGGAGCACGACTTTTTAACCAGACTTATGTTTATTTCCTAGTAAAATACATGGGAAATGCCTTTGGGGAAAATTCCACTTAGGGTTGGGGTTGGCTCTCCATGAATTCGCAGAGCAAAATGGACATCGCCATTGGATTTGGAGCCCATCAGTATGGTTAGAAGGGAGCACGACTTTTTAACCAGACTTATGTATATTTCCTAGTAAAATACATGGGGAATGCCAATGGGGAAAATTCCACTTAGGGTTAGGGTTAGCTCTCCATGAATTCGCAGAGCAAAATGGACATCGCCATTGGATTTGGAGCCCATCAGTATGGTTAGGAGGGAGCACGACTTTTTAACCAGACTTATGTTTATTTCCTAGTAAAATACATGGGAAATGCCTTTGGGGAAAATTCCACTTAGGGTTGGGGTTGGCTCTCCATGAATTCGCAGAGCAAAATGGACATCGCCATTGGATTTGGAGCCCATCAGTATGGTTAGAAGGGAGCACGACTTTTTAACCAGACTTATGTTTATTTCCTAGTAAAATACATGGGAAATGCCTTTGGGGAAAATTCCACTTAGGGTTAGGGTTAGCTCTCCATGAATTCGCAGAGCAAAACAGACATCACCATTGGATTTGGAGCCCATCAGTATGGTTAGGAGGGAGCACGACTTTTTAACCAGACTTATGTTTATTTCCTTGTAAAATACATGGGAAATGCCTTTGGGGAAAATTCCACTTAGGGTTAGGGTTAGCTCTCCATGAATTCGCAGAGCAAAATGGACATCGCCATTGGATTTGGAGCCCATCAGTATGGTTAGGAGGGAGCACGACTTTTTAACCAGACGTATGTATATTTCCTAGTAAAATACATGGGGAATGCCATTGGGGAAAATTCCACTTAGGGTTAGGGTTAGCTCTCTATGAATTCGCAGAGCAAAATGGACATCGCCATTGGATTTGGAGCCCAATAGTATGGTTAGGAGGGAGCACGACTTTTTAGCCGTTCTTACATACATTTCCTGGCAAAATACAGGGGGAAATGCCTTTGGGGAAAATTCCACTTAGGGTTAGGGTTAGCTCTCTATGAATTCACAGAGCAAAACAGACATCGCCATTGGATTTGCAGCCCATCAGTATGGTTAGGAGGGAGCACGACTTTTTAACCAGACTTATGTTTATTTCCTAGTAAAATACATGGGAAATGCCTTTGGGGAAAATTCCACTTAGGGTTAGGGTTAGCTCTCCATGAATTCGCAGAGCAAAATGGACATCGCCATTGGATTTGGAGCCCATCAGTATGGTTAGGAGGGAGCACAACTTTTTAACCAGACTTATATATATTTCCTAGTAAAATACATGGGGAATGCCATTGGGGAAAATTCCACTTAGGGTTAGGGTTAGCTCTCCATGAATTCGCAGAGCAAAACGGACATCGCCATTGGATTTGGAGCCCATCAGTATGGTTAGGAGGGAGCACGACTTTTTAACCAGACTTATGTTTATTTCCTAGTAAAATACATGGGAAATGCCTTTGGGGAAAATTCCACTTAGGGTTAGGGTTAGCTCTCCATGAATTCGCAGAGCAAAACAGACATCACCATTGGATTTGGAGCCCATTAGTATGGTTAGGAGGGAGCACGACTTTTTAACCAGACTTATGTATATTTCCTAGTAAAATACATGGGGAATGCCAATGGGGAAAATTCCACTTAGGGTTAGAGTTAGCTCTCCATGAATTCGCAGAGCAAAATGGACATCGCCATTGGATTTGGAGCCCATCAGTAAGGTTAGGAGGGAGCACGACTTTTTAACCAGACTTATATATATTTCCTAGTAAAATACATGGGGAATGCCAATGGGGAAAATTCCACTTAGGGTTAGGGTTAGGTCTCCATGAATTCGCAGAGCAAAATGGACATCGCCATTGGATTTGGAGCCCATCAGTATGGTTAGGAGGGAGCACGACTTTTTAACCAGACTTATGTTTATTTCCTAGTAAAATACATGGGAAATGCCTTTGGGGAAAATTCCACTTAGGGTTAGGGTTAGCTCTCCATGAATTCGCAGAGCAAAATGGACATCGCCATTGGATTTGGAGCCCATCAGTATGGTTAGGAGGGAGCACGACTTTTTAACCAGACGTATGTATATTTCCTAGGAAAATACATGGGGAATGCCATTGGGGAAAATTCCACTTAGGGTTAGGGTTAGCTCTCCATGAATTCGCAGAGCAAAATGGACATCGCCATTGGATTTGGAGCCCATCAGTATGGTTAGGAGGGAGCACGACTTTTTAACCAGACTTATGTTTATTTCCTAGTAAAATACATGGGAAATGTCTTTGGGGAAAATTCCACTTAGGGTTAGGGTTAGCTCTCCATGAATTCGCAGAGCAAAACAGACATCACCATTGGATTTGGAGCCCATCAGTATGGTTAGGAGGGAGCACGACTTTTTAACCAGACTTATGTATATTTCCTAGTAAAATACATGGGGAATGCCAATGGGGAAAATTCCACTTAGGGTTAGAGTTAGCTCTCCATGAATTCGCAGAGCAAAATGGACATCGCCATTGGATTTGGAGCCCATCAGTATGGTTAGGAGGGAGCACGACTTTTTAACCAGACTTATATATATTTCCTAGTAAAATACATGGGGAATGCCAATGGGGAAAATTCCACTTAGGGTTAGGGTTAGCTCTCCATGAATTCGCAGAGCAAAATGGACATCGCCATTGGATTTGGAGCCCATCAGTATGGTTAGGAGGGAGCACGACTTTTTAACCAGACGTATGTATATTTCCTAGTAAAATACATGGGGAATGCCATTGGGGAAAATTCCACTTAGGGTTAGGGTTAGCTCTCCATGAATTCGCAGAGCAAAATGGACATCGCCATTGGATTTGGAGCCCATCAGTATGGTTAGGAGGGAGCACGACTTTTTAACCAGACTTATGTTTATTTCCTAGTAAAATACATGGGAAATGCCTTTGGGGAAAATTCCACTTAGGGTTAGGGTTAGCTCTCCATGAATTCGCAGAGCAAAATGGACATCGCCATTGGATTTGGAGCCCATCAGTATGGTTAGGAGGGAGCACGACTTTTTAACCAGACTTATGTTTATTTCCTAGTAAAATACATGGGAAATGCCTTTGGGGAAAATTCCACTTAGGGTTAGGGTTAGCTCTCCATGAATTCGCAGAGCAAAACAGACATCACCATTGGATTTGGAGCCCATCAGTATGGTTAGGAGGGAGCACGACTTTTTAACCAGACTTATGTATATTTCCTAGTAAAATACATGGGGAATGCCAATGGGGAAAATTCCACTTAGGGTTAGGGTTAGCTCTCCATGAATTCGCAGAGCAAAATGGACATCGCCATTGGATTTGGAGCCCATCAGTATGGTTAGGAGGGAGCACGACTTTTTAACCAGACTTATGTTTATTTCCTAGTAAAATACATGGGAAATGCCTTTGGGGAAAATTCCACTTAGGGTTAGGGTTAGCTCTCCATGAATTCGCAGAGCAAAATGGACATCGCCATTGGATTTGGAGCCCATCAGTATGGTTAGGAGGGAGCACGACTTTTTAACCAGACGTATGTATATTTCCTAGTAAAATACATGGGGAATGCCATTGGGGAAAATTCCACTTAGGGTTAGGGTTAGCTCTCTATGAATTCGCAGAGCAAAATGGACATCGCCATTGGATTTGGAGCCCAATAGTATGGTTAGGAGGGAGCACGACTTTTTAGCCGTTCTTACATACATTTCCTGGCAAAATACAGGGGGAAATGCCTTTGGGGAAAATTCCACTTAGGGTTAGGGTTAGCTCTCTATGAATTCACAGAGCAAAACAGACATCGCCATTGGATTTGCAGCCAATCAGTATGGTTAGGAGGGAGCACGACTTTTTAACCAGACTTATGTTTATTTCCTAGTAAAATACATGGGAAATGCCTTTGGGGAAAATTCCACTTAGGGTTAGGGTTAGCTCTCCATGAATTCGCAGAGCAAAATGGACATCGCCATTGGATTTGGAGCCCATCAGTATGGTTAGGAGGGAGCACAACTTTTTAACCAGACTTATATATATTTCCTAGTAAAATACATGGGGAATGCCATTGGGGAAAATTCCACTTAGGGTTAGGGTTAGCTCTCCATGAATTCGCAGAGCAAAACGGACATCGCCATTGGATTTGGAGCCCATCAGTATGGTTAGGAGGGAGCACGACTTTTTAACCAGACTTATGTTTATTTCCTAGTAAAATACATGGGAAATGCCTTTGGGGAAAATTCCACTTAGGGTTAGGGTTAGCTCTCCATGAATTCGCAGAGCAAAACAGACATCACCATTGGATTTGGAGCCCATTAGTATGGTTAGGAGGGAGCACGACTTTTTAACCAGACTTATGTATATTTCCTAGTAAAATACATGGGGAATGCCAATGGGGAAAATTCCACTTAGGGTTAGAGTTAGCTCTCCATGAATTCGCAGAGCAAAATGGACATCGCCATTGGATTTGGAGCCCATCAGTAAGGTTAGGAGGGAGCACGACTTTTTAACCAGACTTATATATATTTCCTAGTAAAATACATGGGGAATGCCAATGGGGAAAATTCCACTTAGGGTTAGGGTTAGGTCTCCATGAATTCGCAGAGCAAAATGGACATCGCCATTGGATTTGGAGCCCATCAGTATGGTTAGGAGGGAGCACGACTTTTTAACCAGACTTATGTTTATTTCCTAGTAAAATACATGGGAAATGCCTTTGGGGAAAATTCCACTTAGGGTTAGGGTTAGCTCTCCATGAATTCGCAGAGCAAAATGGACATCGCCATTGGATTTGGAGCCCATCAGTATGGTTAGGAGGGAGCACGACTTTTTAACCAGACGTATGTATATTTCCTAGTAAAATACATGGGGAATGCCATTGGGGAAAATTCCACTTAGGGTTAGGGTTAGCTCTCCATGAATTCGCAGAGCAAAATGGACATCGCCATTGGATTTGGAGCCCATCAGTATGGTTAGGAGGGAGCACGACTTTTTAACCAGACGTATGTATATTTCCTAGGAAAATACATGGGGAATGCCATTGGGGAAAATTCCACTTAGGGTTAGGGTTAGCTCTCCATGAATTCGCAGAGCAAAATGGACATCGCCATTGGATTTGGAGCCCATCAGTATGGTTAGGAGGGAGCACGACTTTTTAACCAGACGTATGTTTATTTCCTAGTAAAATACACGGGGAAATGCCTTTGGGGAAAATTCCACTTAGGGTTAGGGTTAGCTCTCTATGAATTAACAGAGCAAAACAGACATCACCATTGGATTTGCAGCCCATCAGTATGGTTAGGAGGGAGCACGACTTTTTAACCAGACTTATGTATATTTCCTATTAAAATACATGGGAAATGCCTTTGGGGAAAATTCCACTTAGGGTTAGGGTTAGCTCTCCATGAATTCGCAGAGCAAAATGGACATCGCCATTGGATTTGGAGCCCATCAGTATGGTTAGGAGGGAGCACGACTTTTTAACCAGACTTATGTTTATTTCCTAGTAAAATACATGGGAAATGCCTTTGGGGAAAATTCCACTTAGGGTTAGGGTTAGCTCTCCATGAATTCGCAGGGCAAAACAGACATCACCATTGGATTTGGAGCCCATCAGTATGGTTAGGAGGGAGCACGACTTTTTAACCAGACTTATGTATATTTCCTAGTAAAATACATGGGGAATGCCAATGGGGAAAATTCCACTTAGGGTTAGGGTTAGCTCTCCATGAATTCGCAGAGCAAAATGGACATCGCCATTGGATTTGGAGCCCATCAGTATGGTTAGGAGGGAGCACGACTTTTTAACCAGACTTATGTTTATTTCCTAGTAAAATACATGGGAAATGCCTTTGGGGAAAATTCCACTTAGGGTTGGGGTTGGCTCTCCATGAATTCGCAGAGCAAAATGGACATCGCCATTGGATTTGGAGCCCATCAGTATGGTTAGAAGGGAGCACGACTTTTTAACCAGACTTATGTTTATTTCCTAGTAAAATACATGGGAAATGCCTTTGGGGAAAATTCCACTTAGGGTTAGGGTTAGCTCTCCATGAATTCGCAGAGCAAAATGGACATCGCCATTGGATTTGGAGCCCATCAGTATGGTTAGGAGGGAGCACGACTTTTTAACCAGACGTATGTATATTTCCTAGTAAAATACATGGGAAATGCCTTTGGGGAAAATTCCACTTAGGGTTAGGGTTAGCTCTCCATGAATTCGCAGGGCAAAACAGACATCACCATTGGATTTGGAGCCCATCAGTATGGTTAGGAGGGAGCACGACTTTTTAACCAGACTTATGTATATTTCCTAGTAAAATACATGGGGAATGCCAATGGGGAAAATTCCACTTAGGGTTAGGGTTAGCTCTCCATGAATTCGCAGAGCAAAATGGACATCGCCATTGGATTTGGAGCCCATCAGTATGGTTAGGAGGGAGCACGACTTTTTAACCAGACTTATGTTTATTTCCTAGTAAAATACATGGGAAATGCCTTTGGGGAAAATTCCACTTAGGGTTGGGGTTGGCTCTCCATGAATTCGCAGAGCAAAATGGACATCGCCATTGGATTTGGAGCCCATCAGTATGGTTAGAAGGGAGCACGACTTTTTAACCAGACTTATGTTTATTTCCTAGTAAAATACATGGGAAATGCCTTTGGGGAAAATTCCACTTAGGGTTAGGGTTAGCTCTCCATGAATTCGCAGAGCAAAATGGACATCGCCATTGGATTTGGAGCCCATCAGTATGGTTAGGAGGGAGCACGACTTTTTAACCAGACGTATGTATATTTCCTAGTAAAATACATGGGGAATGCCATTGGGGAAAATTCCACTTAGGGTTAGGGTTAGCTCTCTATGAATTCGCAGAGCAAAATGGACATCGCCATTGGATTTGGAGCCCAATAGTATGGTTAGGAGGGAGCACGACTTTTTAGCCGTTCTTACATACATTTCCTGGCAAAATACAGGGGGAAATGCCTTTGGGGAAAATTCCACTTAGGGTTAGGGTTAGCTCTCTATGAATTCACAGAGCAAAACAGACATCGCCATTGGATTTGCAGCCCATCAGTATGGTTAGGAGGGAGCACGACTTTTTAACCAGACTTATGTTTATTTCCTAGTAAAATACATGGGAAATGCCTTTGGGGAAAATTCCACTTAGGGTTAGGGTTAGCTCTCCATGAATTCGCAGAGCAAAATGGACATCGCCATTGGATTTGGAGCCCATCAGTATGGTTAGGAGGGAGCACAACTTTTTAACCAGACTTATATATATTTCCTAGTAAAATACATGGGGAATGCCATTGGGGAAAATTCCACTTAGGGTTAGGGTTAGCTCTCCATGAATTCGCAGAGCAAAATGGACATCGCCATTGGATTTGGAGCCCATCAGTATGGTTAGGAGGGAGCACGACTTTTTAACCAGACTTATGTTTATTTCCTAGTAAAATACATGGGAAATGCCTTTGGGGAAAATTCCACTTAGGGTTAGGGTTAGCTCTCCATGAATTCGCAGAGCAAAACAGACATCACCATTGGATTTGGAGCCCATTAGTATGGTTAGGAGGGAGCACGACTTTTTAACCAGACTTATGTATATTTCCTAGTAAAATACATGGGGAATGCCAATGGGGAAAATTCCACTTAGGGTTAGAGTTAGCTCTCCATGAATTCGCAGAGCAAAATGGACATCGCCATTGGATTTGGAGCCCATCAGTAAGGTTAGGAGGGAGCACGACTTTTTAACCAGACTTATATATATTTCCTAGTAAAATACATGGGGAATGCCAATGGGGAAAATTCCACTTAGGGTTAGGGTTAGCTCTCCATGAATTCGCAGAGCAAAATGGACATCGCCATTGGATTTGGAGCCCATCAGTATGGTTAGGAGGGAGCACGACTTTTTAACCAGACTTATATATATTTCCTAGTAAAATACATGGGGAATGCCATTGGGGAAAATTCCACTTAGGGTTAGGGTTAGCTCTCCATGAATTCGCAGAGCAAAACGGACATCGCCATTGGATTTGGAGCCCATCAGTATGGTTAGGAGGGAGCACGACTTTTTAACCAGACTTATGTTTATTTCCTAGTAAAATACATGGGAAATGCCTTTGGGGAAAATTCCACTTAGGGTTAGGGTTAGCTCTCCATGAATTCGCAGAGCAAAACAGACATCACCATTGGATTTGGAGCCCATTAGTATGGTTAGGAGGGAGCACGACTTTTTAACCAGACTTATGTATATTTCCTAGTAAAATACATGGGGAATGCCAATGGGGAAAATTCCACTTAGGGTTAGAGTTAGCTCTCCATGAATTCGCAGAGCAAAATGGACATCGCCATTGGATTTGGAGCCCATCAGTAAGGTTAGGAGGGAGCACGACTTTTTAACCAGACTTATATATATTTCCTAGTAAAATACATGGGGAATGCCAATGGGGAAAATTCCACTTAGGGTTAGGGTTAGGTCTCCATGAATTCGCAGAGCAAAATGGACATCGCCATTGGATTTGGAGCCCATCAGTATGGTTAGGAGGGAGCACGACTTTTTAACCAGACTTATGTTTATTTCCTAGTAAAATACATGGGAAATGCCTTTGGGGAAAATTCCACTTAGGGTTAGGGTTAGCTCTCCATGAATTCGCAGAGCAAAATGGATATCGCCATTGGATTTGGAGCCCATCAGTATGGTTAGGAGGGAGCACGACTTTTTAACCAGACGTATGTATATTTCCTAGTAAAATACATGGGGAATGCCATTGGGGAAAATTCCACTTAGGGTTAGGGTTAGCTCTCCATGAATTCGCAGAGCAAAATGGACATCGCCATTGGATTTGGAGCCCATCAGTATGGTTAGGAGGGAGCACGACTTTTTAACCAGACGTATGTATATTTCCTAGGAAAATACATGGGGAATGCCATTGGGGAAAATTCCACTTAGGGTTAGGGTTAGCTCTCCATGAATTCGCAGAGCAAAATGGACATCGCCATTGGATTTGGAGCCCATCAGTATGGTTAGGAGGGAGCACGACTTTTTAACCAGACGTATGTTTATTTCCTAGTAAAATACACGGGGAAATGCCTTTGGGGAAAATTCCACTTAGGGTTAGGGTTAGCTCTCTATGAATTAACAGAGCAAAACAGACATCACCATTGGATTTGCAGCCCATCAGTATGGTTAGGAGGGAGCACGACTTTTTAACCAGACTTATGTTTATTTCCTATTAAAATACATGGGAAATGCCTTTGGGGAAAATTCCACTTAGGGTTAGGGTTAGCTCTCTATGAATTCACAGAGCAAAACAGACATCGCCATTGGATTTGCAGCCCATCAGTATGGTTAGGAGGGAGCACGACTTTTTAACCAGACTTATGTTTATTTCCTAGTAAAATACATGGGAAATGCCTTTGGGGAAAATTCCACTTAGGGTTAGGGTTAGCTCTCCATGAATTCGCAGAGCAAAATGGACATCGCCATTGGATTTGGAGCCCATCAGTATGGTTAGGAGGGAGCACAACTTTTTAACCAGACTTATATATATTTCCTAGTAAAATACATGGGGAATGCCATTGGGGAAAATTCCACTTAGGGTTAGGGTTAGCTCTCCATGAATTCGCAGAGCAAAATGGACATCGCCATTGGATTTGGAGCCCATCAGTATGGTTAGGAGGGAGCACGACTTTTTAACCAGACTTATGTTTATTTCCTAGTAAAATACATGGGAAATGCCTTTGGGGAAAATTCCACTTAGGGTTAGGGTTAGCTCTCCATGAATTCGCAGAGCAAAACAGACATCACCATTGGATTTGGAGCCCATTAGTATGGTTAGGAGGGAGCACGACTTTTTAACCAGACTTATGTATATTTCCTAGTAAAATACATGGGGAATGCCAATGGGGAAAATTCCACTTAGGGTTAGAGTTAGCTCTCCATGAATTCGCAGAGCAAAATGGACATCGCCATTGGATTTGGAGCCCATCAGTAAGGTTAGGAGGGAGCACGACTTTTTAACCAGACTTATATATATTTCCTAGTAAAATACATGGGGAATGCCAATGGGGAAAATTCCACTTAGGGTTAGGGTTAGGTCTCCATGAATTCGCAGAGCAAAATGGACATCGCCATTGGATTTGGAGCCCATCAGTATGGTTAGGAGGGAGCACGACTTTTTAACCAGACTTATGTTTATTTCCTAGTAAAATACATGGGAAATGCCTTTGGGGAAAATTCCACTTAGGGTTAGGGTTAGCTCTCCATGAATTCGCAGAGCAAAATGGACATCGCCATTGGATTTGGAGCCCATCAGTATGGTTAGGAGGGAGCACGACTTTTTAACCAGACGTATGTATATTTCCTAGTAAAATACATGGGGAATGCCATTGGGGAAAATTCCACTTAGGGTTAGGGTTAGCTCTCCATGAATTCGCAGAGCAAAATGGACATCGCCATTGGATTTGGAGCCCATCAGTATGGTTAGGAGGGAGCACGACTTTTTAACCAGACGTATGTATATTTCCTAGTAAAATACATGGGGAATGCCATTGGGGAAAATTCCACTTAGGGTTAGGGTTAGCTCTCCATGAATTCGCAGAGCAAAATGGACATCGCCATTGGATTTGGAGCCCATCCGTATGGTTAGGAGGGAGCACGACTTTTTAACCAGACGTATGTTTATTTCCTAGTAAAATACACGGGGAAATGCCTTTGGAGAAAATTCCACTTAGGGTTAGGGTTAGCTCTCTATGAATTCGCAGAGCAAAACAGACATCACCATTGGATTTGCAGCCCATCAGTATGGTTAGGAGGGAGCACGACTTTTTAACCAGACTTATGTTTATTTCCTAGTAAAATACACGGGGAAATGCCTTTGGGGAAAATTCCACTTAGGGTTAGGGTTAGCTCTCTATGAATTCGCAGAGCAAAACAGACATCACCATTGGATTTGCAGCCCATCAGTATGGTTAGGAGGGAGCACGACTTTTTAACCAGACTTATGTTTATTTCCTAGTAAAATACATGGGAAATGCCTTTGGGGAAAATTCCACTTAGGGTTAGGGTTAGCTCTCCATGAATTCGCAGAGCAAAATGGACATCGCCATTGGATTTGGAGCCCATCAGTATGGTTAGGAGGGAGCACGACTTTTTAACCAGACTTATGTTTATTTCCTAGTAAAATACATGGGGAATGACATTGGGGAAAATTCCACTTAGGGTTAGGGTTAGCTCTCCATGAATTCGCAGAGCAAAACAGACATCGCCATTGGATTTGGAGCCCATCAGTATGGTTAGGAGGGAGCACGACTTTTTAACCAGACTTATGTATATTTCCTAGTAAAATACATGGGGAATGCCAATGGGGAAAATTCCACTTAGGGTTACAGTTAGCTCTCCATGAATTCGCAGAGCAAAATGGACATCGCCATTGGATTTGGAGCCCATCAGTATGGTTAGGAGGGAGCACGACTTTTTAACCAGACTTATATATATTTCCTAGTAAAATACATGGGGAATGCCAATGGGGAAAATTCCACTTAGGGTTAGGGTTAGCTCTCCATGAATTCGCAGAGCAAAACAGACATCACCATGGGATTTGGAGCCCATCAGTATGGTTAGGAGGGAGCACGACTTTTTAACCAGACTTATGTTTATTTCCTAGTAAAATACATGGGAAATGCCTTTGGGGAAAATTCCACTTAGGGTTAGGGTTAGCTCTCCATGAATTCGCAGATCAAAATGGACATCGCCATTGGATTTGGAGCCCATCAGTATGGTTAGGAGGGAGCACGACTTTTTAACCAGACGTATGTATATTTCCTAGTAAAATACATGGGGAATGCCATTGGGGAAAATTCCACTTAGGGTTAGGGTTAGCTCTCCATGAATTCGCAGAGCAAAATGGACATCGCCATTGGATTTGGAGCCCATCAGTATGGTTAGGAGGGAGCACGACTTTTTAACCAGACTTATGTTTATTTCCTAGTAAAATACATGGGAAATGCCTTTGGGGAAAATTCCACTTAGGGTTAGGGTTAGCTCTCCATGAATTCGCAGAGCAAAACAGACATCACCATTGGATTTGGAGCCCATCAGTATGGTTAGGAGGGAGCACGACTTTTTAACCAGACTTATATATATTTCCTAGTAAAATACATGGGGAATGCCAATGGGGAAAATTCCACTTAGGGTTAGGGTTAGCTCTCCATGAATTCGCAGAGCAAAATGGACATCGCCATTGGATTTGGAGCCCATCAGTATGGTTAGGAGGGAGCACGACTTTTTAACCAGACTTATATATATTTCCTAGTAAAATACATGGGGAATGCCAATGGGGAAAATTCCACTTAGGGTTAGGGTTAGCTCTCCATGAATTCGCAGAGCAAAATGGACATCGCCATTGGATTTGGAGCCCATCAGTATGGTTAGGAGGGAGCACGACTTTTTAACCAGACGTATGTATATTTCCTAGTAAAATACATGGGGAATGCCATTGGGGAAAATTCCACTTAGGGTTAGGGTTAGCTCTCCGTGAATTCGCAGAGCAAAATGGACATCGCCATTGGATTTGGAGCCCATCAGTATGGTTAGGAGGGAGCACGACTTTTTAACCAGACTTATGTTTATTTCCTAGTAAAATACATGGGAAATGCCTTTGGGGAAAATTCCACTTAGGGTTAGGGTTAGCTCTCCATGAATTCACAGAGCAAAACAGACATCACCATTGGATTTGGAGCCCATCAGTATGGTTAGGAGGGAGCACGACTTTTTAACCAGACTTATGTTTATTTCATAGTAAAATACACGGGGAATGCCAATGGGGAAAATTCCACTTAGGGTTAGGGTTAGCTCTCCATGAATTCGCAGAGCAAAATGGACATCGCCATTGGATTTGGAGCCCATCAGTATGGTTAGGAGGGAGCACGACTTTTTAACCAGACTTATGTATATTTCCTAGTAAAATACATGGGGAATGCCAATGGGGAAAATTCCACTTAGGGTTAGGGTTAGCTCTCCATGAATTCGCAGAGCAAAATGGACATCGCCACTGGATTTGGAGCCCATCAGTATGGTTAGGAGGGAGCACGACTTTTTAACCAGACTTATGTTTATTTCCTTGTAAAATACATGGGGAATGCCATTGGGGAAAATTCCACTTAGGTTTAGGGTTAGCTCTCCATGAATTTGCAGAGCAAAATGGACATCGCCATTGGATTTGGAGCCCATCAGTATGGTTAGAAGGGAACACGACTTTTTAACCAGACTTATGTTTATTTCCTAGTAAAATACATGGGAAATGCCTTTGGGGAAAATTCCACTTAGGGTTAGGGTTAAATCTCTATGAATTCGCAGAGCAAAACAGACATCACCATTGGATTTGCAGCCCATCAGTATGGTGAGGAGGGAGCACGACTTTTTAACCAGACTTATGTATATTTCCTCGTAAAATACATGGGGAATGCCAATGGGGAAAATTCCACTTAGGGTTAGGGTTAGCTCTCCATGAATTCGCAGAGCAAAATGGACATCGCCATTGGATTTGGAGCCCATCAGTATGGTTAGGAGGGAGCACGACTTTTTAACCAGACTTATATATATTTCCTAGTAAAATACATGGGGAATGCCAATGGGGAAAATTCCACTTAGGGTTAGGGTTAGCTCTCCATGAATTCGCAGAGCAAAATGGACATCGCCATTGGATTTGGAGCCCATCAGTATGGTTAGGAGGGAGCACGACTTTTTAACCAGACGTATGTTTATTTCCTAGTAAAATACACGGGGAAATGCCTTTGGGGAAAATTCCACTTAGGGTTAGGGTTAGCTCTCTATGAATTCGCAGAGCAAAACAGACATCACCATTGGATTTGCAGCCCATCAGTATGGTTAGGAGGGAGCACGACTTTTTAACCAGACTTATGTATATTTCCTCGTAAAATACATGGGGAATGCCAATGGGGAAAATTCCACTTAGGGTTAGGGTTAGCTCTCCATGAATTCGCAGAGCAAAATGTACATCGCCATTGGATTTGGAGCCCATCAGTATGGTTAGAAGGGAACACGACTTTTTAACCAGACTTATGTTTATTTCCTAGTAAAATACATGGGAAATGCCTTTGGGGAAAATTCCACTTAGGGTTAGGGTTAGCTCTCTATGAATTCGCAGAGCAAAACAGACATCACCATTGGATTTGCAGCCCATCAGTATGGTTAGGAGGGAGCACGACTTTTTAACCAGACTTATGTATATTTCCTCGTAAAATACATGGGGAATGCCAATGGGGAAAATTCCACTTAGGGTTAGGGTTAGCTCTCCATGAATTCGCAGAGCAAAATGGACATCGCCATTGGATTTGGAGCCCATCAGTATGGTTAGGAGGGAGCACGACTTTTTAACCAGACTTATATATATTTCCTAGTAAAATACATGGGGAATGACAATGGGGAAAATTCCACTTAGGGTTAGGGTTAGCTCTCCATGAATTCGCAGAGCAAAATGGACATCGCCATTGGATTTGGAGCCCATCAGTATGGTTAGGAGGGAGCACGACTTTTTAACCAGACTTATGTTTATTTCCTAGTAAAATACATGGGAAATGCCTTTGGGGAAAATTCCACTTAGGGTTAGGGTTAGCTCTCCATGAATTCGCAGAGCAAAACAGACATCACCATGGGATTTGGAGCCCATCAGTATGGTTAGGAGGGAGCACGACTTTTTAACCAGACTTATGTTTATTTCCTAGTAAAATACATGGGGAATGCCAATGGGGAAAATTCCACTTAGGGTTAGAGTTAGCTCTCCATGAATTCGCAGAGCAAAATGGACATCGCCATTGGATTTGGAGCCCATCAGTATGGTTTGGAGGGAGCACGACTTTTTAACCAGACTTATATATATTTCCTAGTAAAATACATGGGGAATGGCAATGGGGAAAATTCCACTTAGGGTTAGGGTTAGCTCTCCATGAATTCGCAGAGCAAAACAGACATCACCATTGGATTTGGAGCCCATCAGTATGGTTAGGAGGGAGCACGACTTTTTAACCAGACTTATATATATTTCCTAGTAAAATACATGGGGAATGCCAATGGGGAAAATTCCACTTAGGGTTAGAGTTAGCTCTCCATGAATTCGCAGAGCAAAATGGACATCGCCATTGGATTTGGAGCCCATCAGTATGGTTAGGAGGGAGCACGACTTTTTAACCAGACTTATATATATTTCCTAGTAAAATACATGGGGAATGCCAATGGGGAAAATTCCACTTAGGGTTAGGGTTAGCTCTCCATGAATTCTCAGAGCAAAATGGACATCGCCATTGGATTTGGAGCCCATCAGTATGGTTAGGAGGGAGCACGACTTTTTAACCAGACGTATGTATATTTCCTAGTAAAATACATGGGGAATGCCATTGGGGAAAATTCCACTTAGGGTTAGGGTTAGCTCTCCATGAATTCGCAGAGCAAAATGGACATCGCCATTGGATTTGGAGCCCATCAGTATGGTTAGGAGGGAGCACGACTTTTTAACCAGACTTATGTTTATTTCCTAGTAAAATACATGGGAAATGCCTTTGGGGAAAATTCCACTTAGGGTTAGGGTTAGCTCTCCATGAATTCACAGAGCAAAACAGACATCACCATTGGATTTGGAGCCCATCAGTATGGTTAGGAGGGAGCACGACTTTTTAACCAGACTTATGTTTATTTCATAGTAAAATACACGGGGAATGCCAATGGGGAAAATTCCACTTAGGGTTAGGGTTAGCTCTCCATGAATTCGCAGAGCAAAATGGACATCGCCATTGGATTTGGAGCCCATCAGTATGGTTAGGAGGGAGCACGACTTTTTAACCAGACTTATGTATATTTCCTAGTAAAATACATGGGGAATGCCAATGGGGAAAATTCCACTTAGGGTTAGGGTTAGCTCTCCATGAATTCGCAGAGCAAAATGGACATCGCCACTGGATTTGGAGCCCATCAGTATGGTTAGGAGGGAGCACGACTTTTTAACCAGACTTATGTTTATTTCCTTGTAAAATACATGGGGAATGCCATTGGGGAAAATTCCACTTAGGTTTAGGGTTAGCTCTCCATGAATTTGCAGAGCAAAATGGACATCGCCATTGGATTTGGAGCCCATCAGTATGGTTAGAAGGGAACACGACTTTTTAACCAGACTTATGTTTATTTCCTAGTAAAATACATGGGAAATGCCTTTGGGGAAAATTCCACTTAGGGTTAGGGTTAAATCTCTATGAATTCGCAGAGCAAAACAGACATCACCATTGGATTTGCAGCCCATCAGTATGGTGAGGAGGGAGCACGACTTTTTAACCAGACTTATGTATATTTCCTCGTAAAATACATGGGGAATGCCAATTGGGAAAATTCCACTTAGGGTTAGGGTTAGCTCTCCATGAATTCGCAGAGCAAAATGGACATCGCCATTAGATTTGGAGCCCATCAGTATGGTTAGGAGGGAGCACGACTTTTTAACCAGACGTATGTTTATTTCCTAGTAAAATACATGGGGAATGCCTTTGGGGAAAATTCCACTTAGGGTTAGGGTTAGCTCTCCATGAATTCGCAGAGCAAAACAGACATCACCATTGGATTTGCAGCCCATCAGTATGGTTAGGAGGGAGCACGACTTTTTAACCAGACTTATGTATATTTCCTCGTAAAATACATGGGGAATGCCAATGGGGAAAATTCCACTTAGGGTTAGGGTTAGCTCTCCATGAATTCGCAGAGCAAAACGGACATCGCCATTGGATTTGGAGCCCATCAGTATGGTTAGAAGGGAACACGACTTTTTAACCAGACTTATGTTTATTTCCTAGTAAAATACACGGGGAAATGCCTTTGGGGAAAATTCCACTTAGGGTTAGGGTTAGCTCTCTATGAATTCGCAGAGCAAAACAGACATCACCATTGGATTTGCAGCCCATCAGTATGGTTAGGAGGGAGCACGACTTTTTAACCAGACTTATGTATATTTCCTCGTAAAATACATGGGGAATGCCAATGGGGAAAATTCCACTTAGGGTTAGGGTTAGCTCTCCATGAATTCGCAGAGCAAAATGTACATCGCCATTGGATTTGGAGCCCATCAGTATGGTTAGAAGGGAACACGACTTTTTAACCAGACTTATGTTTATTTCCTAGTAAAATTCATGGGAAATGCCTTTGGGGAAAATTCCACTTAGGGTTAGGGTTAGCTCTCTATGAATTCGCAGAGCAAAACAGACATCACCATTGGATTTGCAGCCCATCAGTATGGTTAGGAGGGAGCACGACTTTTTAACCAGACTTATGTATATTTCCTCGTAAAATACATGGGGAATGCCAATGGGGAAAATTCCACTTAGGGTTAGGGTTAGCTCTCCATGAATTCGCAGAGCAAAATGGACATCGCCATTGGATTTGGAGCCCATCAGTATGGTTAGGAGGGAGCACGACTTTTTAACCAGACTTATATATATTTCCTAGTAAAATACATGGGGAATGACAATGGGGAAAATTCCACTTAGGGTTAGGGTTAGCTCTCCATGAATTCGCAGAGCAAAATGGACATCGCCATTGGATTTGGAGCCCATCAGTATGGTTAGGAGGGAGCACGACTTTTTAACCAGACTTATGTTTATTTCCTAGTAAAATACATGGGAAATGCCTTTGGGGAAAATTCCACTTAGGGTTAGGGTTAGCTCTCCATGAATTCGCAGAGCAAAACAGACATCACCATGGGATTTGGAGCCCATCAGTATGGTTAGGAGGGAGCACGACTTTTTAACCAGACTTATGTTTATTTCCTAGTAAAATACATGGGGAATGCCAATGGGGAAAATTCCACTTAGGGTTAGAGTTAGCTCTCCATGAATTCGCAGAGCAAAATGGACATCGCCATTGGATTTGGAGCCCATCAGTATGGTTTGGAGGGAGCACGACTTTTTAACCAGACTTATATATATTTCCTAGTAAAATACATGGGGAATGGCAATGGGGAAAATTCCACTTAGGGTTAGGGTTAGCTCTCCATGAATTCGCAGAGCAAAACAGACATCACCATTGGATTTGGAGCCCATCAGTATGGTTAGGAGGGAGCACGACTTTTTAACCAGACTTATATATATTTCCTAGTAAAATACATGGGGAATGCCAATGGGGAAAATTCCACTTAGGGTTAGAGTTAGCTCTCCATGAATTCGCAGAGCAAAATGGACATCGCCATTGGATTTGGAGCCCATCAGTATGGTTAGGAGGGAGCACGACTTTTTAACCAGACTTATATATATTTCCTAGTAAAATACATGGGGAATGCCAATGGGGAAAATTCCACTTAGGGTTAGGGTTAGCTCTCCATGAATTCGCAGAGCAAAATGGACATCGCCATTGGATTTGGAGCCCATCAGTATGGTTAGGAGGGAGCACGACTTTTTAACCAGACGTATGTATATTTCCTAGTAAAATACATGGGGAATGCCATTGGGGAAAATTCCACTTAGGGTTAGGGTTAGCTCTCCATGAATTCGCAGAGCAAAATGGACATCGCCATTGGATTTGGAGCCCATCAGTATGGTTAGGAGGGAGCACGACTTTTTAACCAGACTTATGTTTATTTCCTAGTAAAATACATGGGAAATGCCTTTGGGGAAAATTCCACTTAGGGTTAGGGTTAGCTCTCCATGAATTCACAGAGCAAAACAGACATCACCATTGGATTTGGAGCCCATCAGTATGGTTAGGAGGGAGCACGACTTTTTAACCAGACTTATGTTTATTTCATAGTAAAATACACGGGGAATGCCAATGGGGAAAATTCCACTTAGGGTTAGGGTTAGCTCTCCATGAATTCGCAGAGCAAAATGGACATCGCCATTGGATTTGGAGCCCATCAGTATGGTTAGGAGGGAGCACGACTTTTTAACCAGACTTATGTATATTTCCTAGTAAAATACATGGGGAATGCCAATGGGGAAAATTCCACTTAGGGTTAGGGTTAGCTCTCCATGAATTCGCAGAGCAAAATGGACATCGCCACTGGATTTGGAGCCCATCAGTATGGTTAGGAGGGAGCACGACTTTTTAACCAGACTTATGTTTATTTCCTTGTAAAATACATGGGGAATGCCATTGGGGAAAATTCCACTTAGGTTTAGGGTTAGCTCTCCATGAATTTGCAGAGCAAAATGGACATCGCCATTGGATTTGGAGCCCATCAGTATGGTTAGAAGGGAACACGACTTTTTAACCAGACTTATGTTTATTTCCTAGTAAAATACATGGGAAATGCCTTTGGGGAAAATTCCACTTAGGGTTAGGGTTAAATCTCTATGAATTCGCAGAGCAAAACAGACATCACCATTGGATTTGCAGCCCATCAGTATGGTGAGGAGGGAGCACGACTTTTTAACCAGACTTATGTATATTTCCTCGTAAAATACATGGGGAATGCCAATTGGGAAAATTCCACTTAGGGTTAGGGTTAGCTCTCCATGAATTCGCAGAGCAAAATGGACATCGCCATTAGATTTGGAGCCCATCAGTATGGTTAGGAGGGAGCACGACTTTTTAACCAGACGTATGTTTATTTCCTAGTAAAATACATGGGGAATGCCTTTGGGGAAAATTCCACTTAGGGTTAGGGTTAGCTCTCCATGAATTCGCAGAGCAAAACAGACATCACCATTGGATTTGCAGCCCATCAGTATGGTTAGGAGGGAGCACGACTTTTTAACCAGACTTATGTATATTTCCTCGTAAAATACATGGGGAATGCCAATGGGGAAAATTCCACTTAGGGTTAGGGTTAGCTCTCCATGAATTCGCAGAGCAAAACGGACATCGCCATTGGATTTGGAGCCCATCAGTATGGTTAGAAGGGAACACGACTTTTTAACCAGACTTATGTTTATTTCCTAGTAAAATACATGGGAAATGCCTTTGGGGAAAATTCCACTTAGGGTTAGGGTTAGCTCTCCATGAATTCGCAGAGCAAAACAGACATCACCATTGGATTTGCAGCCCATCAGTATGGTTAGGAGGGAGCACGACTTTTTAACCAGACTTATGTATATTTCCTCGTAAAATACATGGGGAATGCCAATGGGGAAAATTCCACTTAGGGTTAGGGTTAGCTCTCCATGAATTCGCAGAGCAAAATGGACATCGCCATTGGATTTGGAGCCCATCAGTATGGTTAGAAGGGAACACGACTTTTTAACCAGACTTATGTTTATTTCCTAGTAAAATTCATGGGAAATGCCTTTGGGGAAAATTCCACTTAGGGTTAGGGTTAGCTCTCTATGAATTCGCAGAGCAAAACAGACATCACCATTGGATTTGCAGCCCATCAGTATGGTTAGGAGGGAGCACGACTTTTTAACCAGACTTATGTATATTTCCTCGTAAAATACATGGGGAATGCCAATGGGGAAAATTCCACTTAGGGTTAGGGTTAGCTCTCCATGAATTCGCAGAGCAAAATGGACATCGCCATTGGATTTGGAGCCCATCAGTATGGTTAGGAGGGAGCACGACTTTTTAACCAGACTTATATATATTTCCTAGTAAAATACATGGGGAATGCCAATGGGGAAAATTCCACTTAGGGTTAGGGTTAGCTCTCCATGAATTCGCAGAGCAAAATGGACATCGCCATTGGATTTGGAGCCCATCAGTATGGTTAGGAGGGAGCACGACTTTTTAACCAGACTTATGTTTATTTCCTAGTAAAATACATGGGAAATGCCTTTGGGGAAAATTCCACTTAGGGTTAGGGTTAGCTCTCCATGAATTCGCAGAGCAAAACAGACATCACCATGGGATTTGGAGCCCATCAGTATGGTTAGGAGGGAGCACGACTTTTTAACCAGACTTATGTATATTTCCTAGTAAAATACTTGGGGAATGCCAATGGGGAAAATTCCACTTAGGGTTAGGGTTAGCCCTCCATGAATTCGCAGAGCAAAATGGACATCGCCATTGGATTTGGAGCCCATCAGTATGGTTAGGAGGGAGCACGACTTTTTAACCAGACTTATGTTTATTTCCTTGTAAAATACATGGGAAATGCCTTTGGGGAAAATTCCACTTAGGGTTAGGGTTAGCTCTCCATGAAATCGCAGAGCAAAACAGACATCACCATTGGATTTGCAGCCCATCAGTATGGTTAGGAGGGAGCACGACTTTTTAACCAGACTTATGTATATTTCCTCGTAAAATACATGGGGAATGCCAATGGGGAAAATTCCACTTAGGGTTAGGGTTAGCTCTCCATGAATTCGCAGAGCAAAATGTACATCGCCATTGGATTTGGAGCCCATCAGTATGGTTAGAAGGGAACACGACTTTTTAACCAGACTTATGTTTATTTCCTAGTAAAATACATGGGAAATGCCTTTGGGGAAAATTCCACTTAGGGTTAGGGTTAGCTCTCTATGAATTCGCAGAGCAAAACAGACATCACCATTGGATTTGCAGCCCATCAGTATGGTTAGGAGGGAGCACGACTTTTTAACCAGACTTATGTATATTTCCTCGTAAAATACATGGGGAATGCCAATGGGGAAAATTCCACTTAGGGTTAGGGTTAGCTCTCCATGAATTCGCAGAGCAAAATGGACATCGCCATTGGATTTGGAGCCCATCAGTATGGTTAGGAGGGAGCACGACTTTTTAACCAGACTTATATATATTTCCTAGTAAAATACATGGGGAATGACAATGGGGAAAATTCCACTTAGGGTTAGGGTTAGCTCTCCATGAATTCGCAGAGCAAAATGGACATCGCCATTGGATTTGGAGCCCATCAGTATGGTTAGGAGGGAGCACGACTTTTTAACCAGACTTATGTTTATTTCCTAGTAAAATACATGGGAAATGCCTTTGGGGAAAATTCCACTTAGGGTTAGGGTTAGCTCTCCATGAATTCGCAGAGCAAAACAGACATCACCATGGGATTTGGAGCCCATCAGTATGGTTAGGAGGGAGCACGACTTTTTAACCAGACTTATGTTTATTTCCTAGTAAAATACATGGGGAATGCCAATGGGGAAAATTCCACTTAGGGTTAGAGTTAGCTCTCCATGAATTCGCAGAGCAAAATGGACATCGCCATTGGATTTGGAGCCCATCAGTATGGTTTGGAGGGAGCACGACTTTTTAACCAGACTTATATATATTTCCTAGTAAAATACATGGGGAATGGCAATGGGGAAAATTCCACTTAGGGTTAGGGTTAGCTCTCCATGAATTCGCAGAGCAAAACAGACATCACCATTGGATTTGGAGCCCATCAGTATGGTTAGGAGGGAGCACGACTTTTTAACCAGACTTATATATATTTCCTAGTAAAATACATGGGGAATGCCAATGGGGAAAATTCCACTTAGGGTTAGAGTTAGCTCTCCATGAATTCGCAGAGCAAAATGGACATCGCCATTGGATTTGGAGCCCATCAGTATGGTTAGGAGGGAGCACGACTTTTTAACCAGACTTATATATATTTCCTAGTAAAATACATGGGGAATGCCAATGGGGAAAATTCCACTTAGGGTTAGGGTTAGCTCTCCATGAATTCGCAGAGCAAAATGGACATCGCCATTGGATTTGGAGCCCATCAGTATGGTTAGGAGGGAGCACGACTTTTTAACCAGACGTATGTATATTTCCTAGTAAAATACATGGGGAATGCCATTGGGGAAAATTCCACTTAGGGTTAGGGTTAGCTCTCCATGAATTCGCAGAGCAAAATGGACATCGCCATTGGATTTGGAGCCCATCAGTATGGTTAGGAGGGAGCACGACTTTTTAACCAGACTTATGTTTATTTCCTAGTAAAATACATGGGAAATGCCTTTGGGGAAAATTCCACTTAGGGTTAGGGTTAGCTCTCCATGAATTCACAGAGCAAAACAGACATCACCATTGGATTTGGAGCCCATCAGTATGGTTAGGAGGGAGCACGACTTTTTAACCAGACTTATGTTTATTTCATAGTAAAATACACGGGGAATGCCAATGGGGAAAATTCCACTTAGGGTTAGGGTTAGCTCTCCATGAATTCGCAGAGCAAAATGGACATCGCCATTGGATTTGGAGCCCATCAGTATGGTTAGGAGGGAGCACGACTTTTTAACCAGACTTATGTATATTTCCTAGTAAAATACATGGGGAATGCCAATGGGGAAAATTCCACTTAGGTTTAGGGTTAGCTCTCCATGAATTCGCAGAGCAAAATGGACCGCCATTGGATTTGGAGCCCATCAGTATGGTTAGAAGGGAACACTTTTTTTTTAACCAGACTTATGTTTATTTCCTAGTAAAATACATGGGAAATGCTTTTGGGGAAAATTCCACTTAGGGTTAGGGTTAGCTCTCCATGAATTCGCAGAGCAAAACAGACATCACCATTGGATTTGGAGCCCATCAGTATGGTTAGGAGGGAGCACGACTTTTTAACCAGACTTATGTTTATTTCCTAGTAAAATACACGGGGAAATGCCTTTGGGGAAAATTCCACTTAGGGTTAGGGTTAGCTCTCCATGAATTCGCAGAGCAAAACAGACATCACCATTGGATTTGCAGCCCATCAGTATGGTTAGGAGGGAGCACGACTTTTTAACCAGACTTATGCATATTTCCTAGTAAAATACACGGGGGAATGCCAATGGGGAAAATTCCACTTAGGGTTAGAGTTAGCTCTCCATGAATTCGCAGAGCAAAATGGACATCGCCATTGGATTTGGAGCCCATCAGTATGGTTAGGAGGGAGCACGGCTTTTTAACCAGACTTATATATATTTCCTAGTAAAATACATGGGGAATGCCAATGGGGAAAATTCCACTTAGGGTTAGGGTTAGCTCTCCATGAATTCGCAGAGCAAAATGGACATCGCCATTGGATTTGGAGCCCATCAGTATGGTTAGGAGGGAGCACGACTTTTTAACCAGACGTATGTATATTTCCTAGTAAAATACATGGGGAATGCCATTGGGGAAAATTCCACTTAGGGTTAGGGTTAGCTCTCCATGAATTCGCAGAGCAAAATGGACATCGCCATTGGATTTGGAGCCCATCAGTATGGTTAGGAGGGAGCACGACTTTTTAACCAGACTTATGTTTATTTCCTAGTAAAATACATGGGGAATGCCAATGGGGAAAATTCCACTTAGGGTTAGGGTTAGCTCTCCATGAATTCGCAGAGCAAAATGGACATCGCCATTGGATTTGGAGCCCATCAGTATGGTTAGGAGGGAGCACGACTTTTTAACCAGACTTATGTTTATTTCCTAGTAAAATACATGGGGAATGCCATTGGGGAAAATTCCACTTAGGGTTAGGGTTAGCTCTCCATGAATTTGCAGAGCAAAATGGACATCGCCATTGGATTTGGAGCCCATCAGTATGGTTAGAAGGGAACACGACTTTTTAACC
Source organism: Thamnophis sirtalis (assembly GCF_051295495.1). Classification (NCBI taxonomy): domain Eukaryota; kingdom Metazoa; phylum Chordata; class Lepidosauria; order Squamata; family Natricidae; genus Thamnophis; species Thamnophis sirtalis. The sequence continues at coordinate 35,844,983 of NW_028261383.1, forward strand.
AGACTTATGTTTATTTCCTTGTAAAATACATGGGAAATGCCTTTGGGGAAAATTCCACTTAGGGTTAGGGTTAGCTCTCCATGAATTCGCAGAGCAAAACAGACATCACCATTGGATTTGGAGCCCATCAGTATGGTTAGGAGGGAGCACGACTTTTTAACCAGACTTATGTTTATTTCCTAGTAAAATACACGGGGAAATGCCTTTGGGGAAAATTCCACTTAGGGTTAGGGTTAGCTCTCCATGAATTCGCAGAGCAAAACAGACATCGCCATTGGATTTGCAGCCCATCAGTATGGTTAGGAGGGAGCACGACTTTTTAACCAGACTTATGCATATTTCCTAGTAAAATACATGGGGAATGCCAATGGGGAAAATTCCACTTAGGGTTAGGGTTAGCTCTCCATGAATTCGCAGAGCAAAATGGACATCGCCATTGGATTTGGAGCCCATCAGTATGGTTAGGAGGGAGCACGACTTTTTAACCAGACGTATGTATATTTCCTAGTAAAATACATGGGGAATGCCATTGGGGAAAATTCCACTTAGGGTTAGGGTTAGCTCTCCATGAATTCGCAGAGCAAAATGGACATCGCCATTGGATTTGGAGCCCATCAGTATGGTTAGGAGGGAGCACGACTTTTTAACCAGACTTATGTTTATTTCCTAGTAAAATATATGGGGAATGCCTTTGGGGAAAATTCCACTTAGGGTTAGGGTTAGCTCTCCATGAATTCGCAGAGCAAAATGGACATCGCCATTGGATTTGGAGCCCATCAGTATGGTTAGGAGGGAGCACGACTTTTTAACCAGAGTTATGTTTATTTCCTAGTAAAATTAACGGGGAAAAATGCCTTTGGGGAAAATTCCACTTAGGGTTAGGGTTAGCTCTCCATGAATTCGCAGAGCAAAACAGACATCACCATTGGATTTGGAGCCCATCAGTATAGTTAGGAGGGAGCACGACTTTTTAACCAGACTTATGCATATTTCCTAGTAAAATACATGGGGAATGCCAATGGGGAAAATTCCACTTAGGGTTAGAGTTAGCTCTCCATGAATTCGCAGAGCAAAATGGACATCGCCATTGGATTTGGAGCCCATCAGTATGGTTAGGAGGGAGCACGACTTTTTAACCAGACTTATGTTTATTTCCTAGTAAAATACATGGGAAATGCCTTTGGGGAAAATTCCACTTAGGGTTAGGGTTAGCTCTCCATGAATTCGCAGAGCAAAATGGACATCGCCATTGGATTTGGAGCCCATCAGTATGGTTAGGAGGGAGCACGACTTTTTAACCAGACGTATGTATATTTCCTAGTAAAATACATGGGCAATGCCATTGGGGAAAATTCCACTTAGGGTTAGGGTTAGCTCTCCATGAATTCGCAGAGCAAAATGGACATCGCCATTGGATTTGGAGCCCATCAGTATGGTTAGGAGGGAGCACGACTTTTTAACCAGACTTATGTTTATTTCCTTGTAAAATACATGGGAAATGCCTTTGGGGAAAATTCCACTTAGGGTTAGGGTTAGCTCTCCATGAATTCGCAGAGCAAAACAGACATCACCATTGGATTTGGAGCCCATCAGTATGGTTAGGAGGGAGCACGACTTTTTAACCAGACTTATGCATATTTCCTAGTAAAATACATGGGGAATGCCAATGGGGAAAATTCCACTTAGGGTTAGAGTTAGCTCTCCATGAATTCGCAGAGCAAAATGGACATCGCCATTGGATTTGGAGCCCATCAGTATGGTTAGGAGGGAGCACGACTTTTTAACCAGACTTATGTTTATTTCCTAGTAAAATACATGGGAAATGCCTTTGGGGAAAATTCCACTTAGGGTTAGGGTTAGCTCTCCATGAATTCGCACAGCAAAATGGACATCGCCATTGGATTTGGAGCCCATCAGTATGGTTAGGAGGGAGCACGACTTTTTAACCAGACGTATGTATATTTCCTAGTAAAATACATGGGCAATGCCATTGGGGAAAATTCCACTTAGGGTTAGGGTTAGCTCTCCATGAATTCGCAGAGCAAAATGGACATCGCCATTGGATTTGGAGCCCATCAGTATGGTTAGGAGGGAGCACGACTTTTTAACCAGACTTATGTTTATTTCCTTGTAAAATACATGGGAAATGCCTTTGGGGAAAATTCCACTTAGGGTTAGGGTTAGCTCTCCATGAATTCGCAGAGCAAAACAGACATCACCATTGGATTTGGAGCCCATCAGTATGGTTAGGAGGGAGCACGACTTTTTAACTAGACTTATGTATATTTCCTAGTAAAATACATGGGGAATGCCAATGGGGAAAATTCCACTTAGGGTTAGGGTTAGCTCTCCATGAATTCGCAGAGCAAAATGGACATCGCCATTGGATTTGGAGCCCATCAGTATGGTTAGGAGGGAGCACGACTTTTTAACCAGACTTATGTTTATTTCCTAGTAAAATACATGGGAAATGCCTTTGGGGAAAATTCCACTTAGGGTTAGGGTTAGCTCTCCATGAATTCGCAGAGCAAAATGGACATCGCCATTGGATTTGGAGCCCATCAGTATGGTTAGGAGGGAGCACGACTTTTTAACCAGACGTATGTATATTTCCTAGTAAAATACATGGGCAATGTCATTGGGGAAAATTCCACTTAGGGTTAGGGTTAGCTCTCCATGAATTCGCAGAGCAAAATGGACATCGCCATTGGATTTGGAGCCCATCAGTATGGTTAGGAGGGAGCAAGACTTTTTAACCAGAGTTATGTTTATTTCCTTGTAAAATACATGGGAAATGCCTTTGGGGAAAATTCCACTTAGGGTTAGGGTTAGCTCTCCATGAATTCGCAGAGCAAAACAGACATCACCATTGGATTTGGAGCCCATCAGTATGGTTAGGAGGGAGCATGACTTTTTAACCAGACTTATGTATATTTCCTAGTAAAATACATGGGGAATGCCAATGGGGAAAATTCCACTTAGGGTTAGGGTTAGCTCTCCATGAATTCGCAGAGCAAAATGGACATCGCCATTGGATTTGGAGCCCATCAGTATGGTTAGGAGGGAGCACGACTTTTTAACCAGACTTATGTTTATTTCCTAGTAAAATACATGGGAAATGCCTTTGGGGAAAATTCCACTTAGGGTTAGGGTTAGCTCTCCATGAATTCGCAGAGCAAAATGGACATCGCCATTGGATTTGGAGCCCATCAGTATGGTTAGGAGGGAGCACGACTTTTTAACCAGACGTATGTATATTTCCTAGTAAAATATATGGGGAATGCCATTGGGGAAAATTCCACTTAGGGTTAGGGTTAGCTCTCCATGAATTCGCAGAGCAAAATGGACATCACCATTGGATTTGGAGCCCATCAGTATGGTTAGGAGGGAGCACGACTTTTTAACCAGACTTATGTTTATTTCCTTGTAAAATACATGGGAAATGCCTTTGGGGAAAATTCCACTTAGGGTTAGGGTTAGCTCTCCATGAATTCGCAGAGCAAAACAGACATCACCATTGGATTTGGAGCTCATCAGTATGGTTAGGAGGGAGCACGACTTTTTAACCAGACTTATGTATATTTCCTAGTAAAATACATGGGAAATGCCAATGGGGAAAATTCCACTTAGGGTTAGGGTTAGCTCTCCATGAATTCGCAGAGCAAAATGGACATCGCCATTGGATTTGGAGCCCATCAGTATGGTTAGGAGGGAGCACGACTTTTTAACCAGACTTATGTTTATTTCCTTGTAAAATACATGGGAAATGCCTTTGGGGAAAATTCCACTTAGGGTTAGCGTTAGCTCTCCATGAATTCGCAGAGCAAAATGGACATCGCCATTGGATTTGGAGCCCATCAGTATGGTTAGGAGGGAGCACGACTTTTTAACCAGACGTATGTATATTTCCTAGTAAAATACATGGGCAATGCCATTGGGGAAAATTCCACTTAGGGTTAGGGTTAGCTCTCCATGAATTCGCAGAGCAAAATGGACATCGCCATTGGATTTGGAGCCCATCAATATGGTTAGGAGGGAGCACGACTTTTTAACCAGACATATATATTTCCTAGTAAAATACATGGGGAATGCCTTTGGGGAAAATTCCACTTAGGGTTAGGGTTAGCTCTCCATGAATTCGCAGAGCAAAATGGACATCGCCATTGGATTTGGAGCCCATCAGTATGGTTAGGAGGGAGCATGACTTTTTAACCAGACGTATGTATATTTCCTAGTAAAATATATGGGGAATGCCATTGGGGAAAATTCCACTTAGGGTTAGGGTTAGCTCTCCATGAATTCGCAGAGCAAAATGGACATCGCCATTGGATTTGGAGCCCATCAGTATGGTTAGGAGGGAGCATGACTTTTTAACCAGACTTATGTTTATTTCCTTGTAAAATACATGGGAAATGCCTTTGGGGAAAATTCCACTTAGGGTTAGGGTTAGCTCTCCATGAATTCGCAGAGCAAAATGGACATCGCCATTGGATTTGGAGCCTATCAGTATGGTTAGGAGGGAGCACGACTTTTTAACCAGACGTATGTATATTTCCTAGTAAAATACATGGGCAATGCCATTGGGGAAAATTCCACTTAGGGTTAGGGTTAGCTCTCCATGAATTCGCAGAGCAAAATGGACATCGCCATTGGATTTGGAGCCCATCAGTATGGTTAGGAGGGAGCACGACTTTTTAACCAGAGTTATGTTTATTTCCTTGTAAAATACATGGGAAATGCCTTTGGGGAAAATTCCACTTAGGGTTAGGGTTAGCTCTCCATGAATTCGCAGAGCAAAACAGACATCACCATTGGATTTGGAGCCCATCAGTATGGTTAGGAGGGAGCATGACTTTTTAACCAGACTTATGTATATTTCCTAGTAAAATACACGGGGAATGCCAATGGGGAAAATTCCACTTAGGGTTAGAGTTAGCTCTCCATGAATTCGCAGAGCAAAATGGACATCGTCATTGGATTTGGAGCCCATCAGTATGGTTAGGAGGGAGCACGACTTTTTAACCAGACTTATATATATTTCCTAGTAAAATACATGGGGAATGCCAATGGGGAAAATTCCACTTAGGGTTAGCTCTCCATGAATTCGCAGAGCAAAATGGACATCGCCATTGGATTTGGAGCCCATCAGTATGGTTAGGAGGGAGCACGACTTTTTAACCAGACTTATGTTTATTTCCTAGTAAAATACATGGGAAATGCCTTTGGGGAAAATTCCACTTAGGGTTAGGGTTAGCTCTCCATGAATTCGCAGAGCAAAATGGACATCGCCATTGGATTTGGAGCCCATCAGTATGGTTAGGAGGGAGCACGACTTTTTAACCAGACGTATGTATATTTCCTAGTAAAATACATGGGCAATGCCATTGGGGAAAATTCCACTTAGGGTTAGGGTTAGCTCTCCATGAATTCGCAGAGCAAAATGGACATCGCCATTGGATTTGGAGCCCATCAGTATGGTTAGGAGGGAGCACGACTTTTTAACCAGAGTTATGTTTATTTCCTTGTAAAATACATGGGAAATGCCTTTGGGGAAAATTCCACTTAGGGTTAGGGTTAGCTCTCCATGAATTCGCAGAGCAAAACAGACATCACCATTCGATTTGGAGCCCATCAGTATGGTTAGGAGGGAGCATGACTTTTTAACCAGACTTATGTTTATTTCCTTGTAAAATACATGGGAAATGCCTTTGGGGAAAATTCCACTTAGGGTTAGAGTTAGCTCTCCATGAATTCGCAGAGCAAAATGGACATCGCCATTGGATTTGGAGCCCATCAGTATGGTTAGGAGGGAGCACGACTTTTTAACCAGACGTATGTATATTTCCTAGTAAAATACATGGGCAATGCCATTGGGGAAAATTCCACTTAGGGTTAGGGTTAGCTCTCCATGAATTCGCAGAGCAAAATGGACATCGCCATTGGATTTGGAGCCCATCAATATGGTTAGGAGGGAGCACGACTTTTTAACCAGACATATATATTTCCTAGTAAAATACATGGGGAATGCCTTTGGGGAAAATTCCACTTAGGGTTAGGGTTAGCTCTCCATGAATTCGCAGAGCAAAATGGACATCGCCATTGGATTTGGAGCCCATCAGTATGGTTAGGAGGGAGCATGACTTTTTAACCAGACGTATGTATATTTCCTAGTAAAATATATGGGGAATGCCATTGGGGAAAATTCCACTTAGGGTTAGGGTTAGCTCTCCATGAATTCGCAGAGCAAAATGGACATCGCCATTGGATTTGGAGCCTATCAGTATGGTTAGGAGGGAGCACGACTTTTTAACCAGACGTATGTATATTTCCTACTAAAATACATGGGCAATGCCATTGGGGAAAATTCCACTTAGGGTTAGGGTTAGCTCTCCATGAATTCGCAGAGCAAAATGGACATCGCCATTGGATTTGGAGCCCATCAGTATGGTTAGGAGGGA